>NC_138245.1:347500-362500 GCF_964197995.2 Scardinius erythrophthalmus
GTGGAGTATACTAGTGGAGTATATTAGTGGAGTATACTAATGGAGTATATTAGTGGAGTATATTAGTGGAGTATACTAATGGAGTATATTAGTGGAGTATATTAGTGGAGTAATGTAGTGGAGTATACTAGTGGAGTAGATTAGTGGAGTATACTAATGGAGTATATTAGTGGAGTATATTAGTGGAGTAATGTAGTGGAGTATACTAGTGGAGTATACTAATGGAGTATATTAGTGGAGTATACTAGTGGAGTATACTAGTGGAGTATACTAGTGGAGTAATGTAGTGGAGTATACTAGTGGAGTATACTAGTGGAGTATATTAGTGGAGTAAAGTAGTGGAGTATAGTAGTGGAGTAATGTAGTGGAGTATACTAGTGGAGTATACTAGTGGAGTAATGTAGTGGAGTATACTAGTGGAGTATACTAGTGGAGTAATGTAGTGGAGTATATTAGTGGAGTAATGTAGTGGAGTGTACTAGTGGAGTAAGGTAGTGGAGTATATTAGTGGAGTAATGTAGTGGAGTATACTAGTGGAGTATACTAGTGGAGTATATTAGTGGAGTATATTAGTGGAGTAATGTAGTGGAGTATATTAGTGGAGTAATGTAGTGAAGTATACTAGTGGAGTAATGTAGTGGAGTATATTAGTGGAGTAATGTAGTGGAGTATATTAGTGGAGTATACTAGTGGAGTATATTAGTGGAGTAATGTAGTGGAGTATATTAGTGGAGTAATGTAGTGGAGTATACTAGTGGAGTAATGTAGTGGAGTATACTAGTGGAGTATATTAGTGGAGTAATGTAGTGGGGTATACTAGTGGAGTATACTAGTGGAGTATACTAGTGGAGTATATTAGTGGAGTAATGTAGTGGAGTATATTAGTGGGGTAATGTAGTGGAGTATACTAGTGGAGTAATGTAGTGGAGTATACTAGTGGAGTATATTAGTGGAGTAATGTAGTGGAGTATACTAGTGGAGTATACTAGTGGAGTATATTAGTGGAGTATACTAATGGAGTATATTAGTGGAGTATATTAGTGGAGTATACTAATGGAGTATATTAGTGGAGTAATGTAGTGGAGTATACTAGTGGAGTATATTAGTGGAGTATACTAATGGAGTATATTAGTGGAGTATATTAGTGGGGTATACTAATGGAGTATATTAGTAGAGTAATGTAGTGGAGTATACTAGTGGAGTATATTAGTGGAGTATACTAATGGAGTATATTAGTGGAGTATATTAGTGGAGTATACTAATGGAGTATATTAGTGGAGTATATTAGTGGAGTAATGTAGTGGAGTATACTAGTGGAGTATATTAGTGGAGTATACTAATGGAGTATATTAGTGGAGTATATTAGTGGAGTAATGTAGTGGAGTATACTAGTGGAGTATACTAATGGAGTATATTAGTGGAGTATACTAGTGGAGTATACTAGTGGAGTATACTAGTGGAGTAATGTAGTGGAGTATACTAGTGGAGTATATTAGTGGAGTAATGTAGTGGAGTATAGTAGTGGAGTAATGTAGTGGAGTATACTAGTGGAGTATACTAGTGGAGTATATTAGTGGAGTAATGTAGTGGAGTATAGTAGTGGAGTAATGTAGTGGAGTATACTAGTGGAGTATACTAGTGGAGTAATGTAGTGGAGTATACTAGTGGAGTATACTAGTGGAGTAATGTAGTGGAGTATATTAGTGGAGTAATGTAGTGGAGTATACTAGTGGAGTAATGTAGTGGAGTATATTAGTGGAGTAATGTAGTGGAGTATACTAGTGGAGTATACTAGTGGAGTATATTAGTGGAGTATATTAGTGGAGTAATGTAGTGGAGTATATTAGTGGAGTAATGTAGTGAAGTATACTAGTGGAGTAATGTAGTGGAGTATATTAGTGGAGTAATGTAGTGGAGTATATTAGTGGAGTATACTAGTGGAGTATATTAGTGGAGTAATGTAGTGGAGTATATTAGTGGAGTAATGTAGTGGAGTATACTAGTGGAGTAATGTAGTGGAATATACTAGTGGAGTATACTAGTGGAGTATATTAGTGGAGTAATGTAGTGGGGTATACTAGTGGAGTATACTAGTGGAGTATACTAGTGGAGTATATTAGTGGAGTAATGTAGTGGAGTATATTAGTGGAGTAATGTAGTGGAGTATACTAGTGGAGTAATGTAGTGGAGTATACTAGTGGAGTATACTAGTGGAGTATATTAGTGGAGTAATGTAGTGGGGTATACTAGTGGAGTATACTAGTGGAGTATATTAGTGGAGTAATGTAGTGGAGTATACTAGTGGAGTAATGTAGTGGAGTATATTAGTGGAGTAATGTAGTGGAGTATATTAGTGGAGTAATGTAGTGGAGTATACTAGTGGAGTAATGTAGTGGAGTATACTAGTGGAGTATATTAGTGGAGTAATGTAGTGGAGTATACTAGTGGAGTAATGTAGTGGAGTATACTAGTGGAGTAATGTAGTGGAGTATACTAGTGGAGTATACTAGTGGAGTATATTAGTGGAGTAATGTAGTGGAGTATATTAGTGGAGTAATGTAGTGGAGTATATTAGTGGAGTATATTACACAGAGTACACACAGACTACACACACTGAGTACACACAGTATACACAAAGACTACACACAGACTACACACTGACTACACACAGACTACACACAGTATACAGACTACACACAGACTACACACACTGAGTACACACAGTATACACACAGACTACACACTGACTACATACTGGCTACACACAGACTACACACTGACTACACACAGTATACACACAGTATACACACAGAGTACACACAGACTACACACAGGCTGCACACAGTATACACTGACTACACACAGTATACACACTGACTACACACAGACTACACACAGTATACACACAGACTACACACAGACTACACACACTGAGTACACACAGTATACACACAGACTACACACAGACTACACACACTGAGTACACACAGTATACATACAGACTACACACAGACTACACACAGTATACACACAGACTACACACAGACTACACACTGACTACACGCAGTATACACACAGTATACACACAGAGTACACACAGACTACACACAGACTACACACTGACTACACGCAGTATACACACAGTATACACACAGACTGCACACAGACTACACACAGTATACACACAGACTACACACAGACTACACACACTGAGTACACACAGTATACACACAGACTACACACAGACTACACACACTGAGTACACACAGTATACATACAGACTACACACAGACTACACACAGTATACACACAGACTACACACAGACTACACACTGACTACACGCAGTATACACACAGTATACACACAGAGTACACACAGACTACACACAGACTACACACTGACTACACGCAGTATACACACAGTATACACACAGACTGCACACAGACTACACACAGTATACACACAGACTACACACAGACTACTCACAGTATACACACAGACTACACACAGTATACACACTGACTACACACTGACTACACACAGTATACACACAGTATACACACACAGACTACACACAGAGTACACACAGACTACACACAGGCTACACACAGTATACACAGTGTACACACAGACTATACACAAACTACACATAGTATACACACAGACTACACACAGACTACACACAGTATACACACTGACTACACACAGACTACACACTGACTACACACAGTATACACACAGTATACACACAGAGTACACACAGACTACACACAGGCTACACACAGTATACACAGAGTACACACAGACTACACACAGACTACACACAGTATACACACAGACTACACACAGTATACACACAGAGTACACACAGTATACACACAGTATACACACTGACTACACACAGACTACACACAGACTACACACAGTATACACACTGACTACACACAGACTACACACTGACTACACACAGTATACACACAGTATACACACAGAGTACACACAGACTACACACAGTATACACAGAGTACACACAGACTACACACAGAGTACACACAGTTTACACACAGTATACACACAGACTACACACAGTATACACACAGAGTACACACAGTATACACACAGACTACACACTGACTACACACACAGGGGGCCCTATCTTGCACCCAGCGCAATTGACTTTGTACACCGACGCATGTATCATTCCTATTTTGCACCCGCGCAAAGCGCGCTTTTCCCTCCACAGAAGCACGTCGCTAAACTAGGGAATGAACTTGCGCTCCCTGGGCGGTTCAGCACAAAAAAGAAGGCGTGTTCCGGTGCAAACGTTCCTTCATGCTATTTTGCAGGTTTAGAAAACAATTGCGCCACTAACCAGGAAAAAATTGTTTAAAGTCAGTGGTGCGTTGCGCATGTTATTCATATGCTATTTTAAGGGCGCATGCTTGGCCATAATTAATGAAGCGTGTGCACAACGAGCACTACAATTTATTATAAAAGCATACATCTAGCTTACACATTTACCCAAATTATCATACGCCTTTTTAACCGAAGTTAATTTGGGTGTGTTTCTCCATCCCCAACGTCCCTGACGAGAGCGTTGCTCTCCTCGGCTGTGAACCGCTCCTGGCGCGCGCCTGGCAAATCCGCCGTTATAATAGCAATCCGCCATGGAACAAGCACGCCTGCTCTTAAAGGGAATGTGAGATGACGCTCTGATTGGTTTATTTCACGTTACGCCCAAACCACACCTATGAGTAATGAAGCTGCTTCAGACCAACACATTTTAGATTTGCGCCTGGCGCAAGAGTCATTTATCCCGCCGGGAAAATAGCAACAGCGCCAAGACCCGCCCACAAAGTTACTTGCGCTTTGACACTTGCGTTTCAGATCGTTAAAATAGGGCCCAGGTTATTGCAGATATAGTAAGGGTAGTGTGAGAGTAGTCTCTCAGATGTCGACTCTGATCTCTTCACTCCAGGACTCTGTCACGCGATCACACGAAACCCTTTTCCTTTCTTCAAGCAAACAAAAGACAGCAGTGTTCGAGTCTGAGCTCATTCTCACACGCTTATATAACGCCTGTGAAGTTTAAGAGGAACAGACTGTATCTCAAACCCTTCCATCATCACAGTCACAGACTTTCATTAAAGCTTGACTGGTACATTTCGTGAATTATTTGAGGGATTAATGCTTCATAATGTGATTATGCGAACTTCAGCAGGACGAATTTCCACACACTGGTTTATTTTGACTTGTTTTGCTTCTCAAGAGAGCAGCGTTTATGTAAATACAACAGGAGTTGCGCTGGTCTTTTCTCCTCTATTGTGTCGTATATCGAGTGAAGCGCTTCAGGAACAAGAACAGATGTGGGCGGGGCTTGATTGTCTCTGTGGGGAATTGATTGGATGGTTGTGGTTTGCTATTGGCTGATCTCCTGTGATTGACCGGTTGCTTCCGCCCTCATCATCAGAGAAGGGAAGAGATGCTACGTCTGGAATCACACACTCTCTTGAGGTGGATCTTATCTTGAATAAGTTATTAACGACAGTGTCCATGATGTCATTATCATGTGATGTTCATAACTCCTCTCCTGTGGCCTCATGGGATAGTAAAGTGTCCATCACACACACACACACTTCAGAATCTCCCTGAAGAAGTGGGTCACCTGGAGACCTCTGCCTCTTCATGAGCTCTGTGAGTTCAGATGTGCTTCTGACCTGTGTGTTCTGGTCCACTACAGTGGAGAAGTGTGTGTCACTGCACGAGGAAGCGGTTCTGAGTCAAGATCACCAGAAACATGAACACAATAATGATGATGTGCACATCTATAATACAGTTTTTCTCTATTGTTTACACACATTTTCTGGTACTTGAGACACAATGACCACAACATGTAACTCATTCACCAACCCCCTGAGCCAATTCTGCTAAACTACAAGCACAATTCCTGCTTTACACTCAAATTGCAGTTCTAAAACACACTTTTTTCAAAACACTACACACAATTCTCTGCTTTTGGCACAATTTTCATGCAGAAAATCTCTTGTTTTCACAAGGAACACACTGCCATTCAGATATGCACACTGACTCATCACATGGGCAAACACCCGTCACACAGTTTACAATTAGCAATCAGAGCTTTAGCATGAAAGGGCAACAGGTGATCTCTTCAACAGGTCAGCTCTTCAACAGGTGAGCTCTTCAACAGATGAGCTCTTCAACAGGTCAGCTCTTCAACAGGTGAGCTCTTCAACAGGTGAGCTCTTCAACAGGTCAGCTCTTCAACAGGTCAGCTCTTCAACAGGTGAGCTCTTCAACAGGTGATCTCTTCAACAGGTGATCTCTTCAACAGGTGATCTCTTCAACAGGTGATCTCTTCAACAGGTGATCTCTTCAACAGGTGAGCTCTTCAACAGGTGATCTCTTCAACAGGTGATCTCTTCAACAGGTGATCTCTTCAACAGGTGATCTCTTCAACAGGTCAGCTCTTCAACAGGTGATCTCTTCAACAGGTGATCTCTTCAACAGGTGATCTCTTCAACAGGTCAGCTCTTCAACAGGTGAGCTCTTCAACAGGTGATCTCTTCAACAGGTGATCTCTTCAACAGGTGATCTCTTCAACAGGTGATCTCTTCAACAAGTGATCTCTTCAACAGGTGATCTCTTCAACAGGTCAGCTCTTCAACAGGTGATCTCTTCAACAGGTGATCTCTTCAACAGGTCAGCTCTTCAACAGGTGATCTCTTCAACAGGTGATCTCTTCAACAGGTGATCTCTTCAACAGGTCAGCTCTTCAACAGGTGAGCTCTTCAACAGGTGATCTCTTCAACAGGTGAGCTCTTCAACAGGTGATCTCTTCAACAGGTGAGCTCTTCAACAGGTGATCTCTTCAACAGGTGATCTCTTCAACAGGTGATCTCTTCAACAGGTGATCTCTTCAACAAGTGATCTCTTCAACAGGTGATCTCTTCAACAGGTCAGCTCTTCAACAGGTGATCTCTTCAACAGGTGATCTCTTCAACAGGTGATCTCTTCAACAGGTCAGCTCTTCAACAGGTGAGCTCTTCAACAGGTGATCTCTTCAACAGGTGAACTCTTCAACAGGTGATCTCTTCAACAGGTGAGCTCTTCAACAGGTCAGCTCTTCAACAGGTCAGCTCTTCAACAGGTGATCTCTTCAACAGGTGATCTCTTCAACAGGTCAGCTCTTCAACAGGTCAGCTCTTCAACAGGTGATATCTTCAACAGGTGAGCTCTTCAACAGGTGATCTCTTCAATGGAGCAATGGATGCCAACCAGGGATGGAAATTAACTTTTTTGTCCACCGGCCACTGTGGCTGGTGGATTTCAAAATCTACCAGCCACTCAATGTTTTTACCAGCCACTTTCTTGTTTTTAACCGACAATGTGTAACTGCATGTGAAAATTAATACTACAAGATCTACAATACTTAAGCAGTTTATTTACAGTTTTTTACAATCACTATGACAGTTTTTTCAATACATTTAACAAGTTTCCTAAACTCTTAACCCACCAACACACCCAAAACACACATTTGGCAAAACGGTTAATTTCATGCTCAAAATCACACATTGTAAACTAAACTCCAAAACTAATTTTCAAAATACAATAATACACTAACACAATACACTATGTCTAACAAAACACTGCAAACATGTTTCAAAATCAAATAATTATTCAAAACACTAACATATGTTCTCTTCCAACAGGAACATTTAGTCAATCATAACACAATGACAAAAAAAACACTATCATCAGCTGAAATTACAGAAACTGCATTATTTTATATGTGTCAGGTATGCCCTTATACAACAGACAGTATATTGTATTGATCATAGATTGTGTTTTGCACTGCAGTTTTTTTTTTTTGGAAGTCTCTATATTTTGGTTTAGTTTGTAATGTAAATGCATGCATTTTGTTGTTTTTTTGCAGCAGAAATTCAATACAACAAAATAAATGACCCTTCTTAGAGTAGCTTTATAGAATGTATGGTTTGTGAAAAAAAGAAGACTGAGACAGATTTGCTGCAGTAACGGCTTTATTTGCAACAGGACATTTCTGCAAGATAACAAAAATATGCAATATAGCTGCCATTTACAGTATTACTGTATGTGACAATACAAAATATACAAACAGAAAAAGCCATCTTTCTGCACGGTCTTCTGCATTTGTCCACGTTCTCATCCACATCACACCTGATATCTTCCCTAGCAAGGCATCTTGGGAAGAATCTTTTGGCTTGCCTTATCCTGGCAGTGTTCAGCTGTGATGTCTTGGTATGCAGAATCTTCTGCATACAGGAGGGACATTTGGTCCTGTGGACTATGGTCAAAAACCTTTCTTCATCTCCAGGCTGAGGAAACTCCTCAATGGGGTTGAGGAAAGGGAAGTAAGGGGCAAGGAAAATGGACATCATCCTCTGATGGGCGTCAAACCAGGCTGTGACTAGACGGGAATGGTGGAATGCCACATTGTCCCATATTTGCATAACTTCAATCAGCTGTTTCTCACTAGCAATGGAATAATGTGAAAATACAAAATATACGAACAGAAAAAGCACCAGAAGGAAAAAAAAAAAAAAGAGTCATCTTCTAATTATTTGCATAATTCAATCAGCTGTTTCTCAGTAAGAATATAATAAAATACAGGGGATATATTTGTGTTTCAGTTCACAATATAAACAGCGGTTTACCTTGACTTCAGCCTGTAAGGTTAGGTTTAGAACATGGTGTTATCTGTTCTGACATACAGTGTTAAAGCATTGGTAAATTTGGCAGTAAAAATCCATTGTTTTGGTCTTGTTTGAGCTTGTGTGTAAAAGAAGTTCAAGCATTTTAAAATTGTGTTAACTGTATGCATTTTGTGTTAAAGCAACAAGAAATGTGTTAATAGTATAGCTTACACAGACGGATGTAGTGCTAACTGTGTTAAGAGTTTTGGAAAATTGTTAAATGTATTGAAAAATCTGTCATAGCAATCGTAAAAAACTGTAATCTCAAGTCTCAATGAAATACTGACATTTTCTCTTTCTCTCTTATATATATTTATCTTTTTTACCTGGATGTGGCATTTGAATGATTCGTGGTCTTTTATGGCTTCCAGTTTTAGGTTTTTAGTCCCAACAATGAAACTATGGCTGGGCGATATGGACCAAAAGTCATATCCCGATTATTTAGACTGAATATCGATATACGATATCCCAATATTTTTTCCGCAAAGTGAGAGCAAATGTTCAGTCAAAGTCAAAGCCAAATATGACATGTCACAAGTAGTTTTATTGAAACCGGCTATTTCCACACACACAAGTACTGTCCCCCTTTACTTAACATGAATTGTAAGAATATGACTAATGGTAAAGACTAGTACTAATAAATAAACATTAGGCCTATGCTAAAGATATTAAATAGCAGTCCCAAACTAGTTTTTGTTAATACAATGTTGGTATGAGCCACTACAGTCATTTAAAAATATAAAAAATAACACAAAGAAAAATAAAGTGGCATTTTGGGGTTAATATGGAAACGACAGTTACCATGGTGAATACACAATATTAACAATAACTGTTAATGAACCATGGAAACTGCTCCTGGTGAATAGTATGAAAATCATCCCTGCATTACTTTTATTTTGTGTAATTTACAACGTAACGGCGTTGCATGCTCGTAGTTTATTTAGCACTTTATACAGTGAGGGGATACACAGCGCGCGCCGCCGGATGCGCGTGCAATTGAAGAGTGTTCGCTACGAGAACAGGATAACGGCTGACGTGACAGGACAAGAAAGTCCGTTTTTCTGAGGTGAAAGACTTTATTTCAGCGTACACTTATGTCCTCTAAAAGTGTCCGCCGTCTGTGTGAAACAGTATATTTTTATTTACCCGCCACGGTGGCCGGTAGGTGAAGCGAGTTTACCCGCCACAACACAAAATCACCCGCATTTGGCTGGTGGCGGGTGCTAATTTCCATCCCTGATGCCAACATTGGATTACAGTTTTTCTCGATTGTTTACACACATTTTCTGAAAGCATGCCTCATATTCTCAGAACTCTACACACAAATCCAAAAACACACACACAATGGGCAAAACCCCTCAATTCTCCTGCAAAATTAAACTTTACATTCAAAACAATGTTATTTCTTCTCAAAATGGTATTTTGTTTTCAAATGACACACACAAACCATCATATGAATAGACATTTATAAGAACCAGTTGAACACTGATGTGCTCAATGTAAAACACTATGATGAATGCAAAACACTTCTTCTCCATTCATCATAATGACTTAGGCCTTTTTTTGTTCACTGTTACACTTACTACAGACAGTACATACATAAATGTGTTGTAAAATATCTGAGAATATTGTTTTTATACTCAGAACACACAAATACACGGTAACGAATATATTTTATTTTTCCCACAAAAACAATGTACACAGTGTATATCCCCAACCAACACAAAGTTGTATATACAGTGGTCTACATGCAAAACAACAGAAGAATTGACTGTATACGGTTACAGTAAAAAAAAAAAATCCAATGTTGGCATCCATTGCTCCATTGAAGAGCTGCCCTGTTGAAGAGCTCACCTGTTGAAGAGCTCACCTGTTGAAGAGCTGACCTGTTGAAGAGCTCACCTGTTGAAGAGCTGACCTGTTGAAGAGATCACCTGTTGAAGAGATCACCTGTTGAAGAGCTGACCTGTTGAAGAGATCACTTGTTGAAGAGCTCACCTGTTGAAGAGCTCACCTGTTGAAGAGCTCACCTGTTGAAGAGCTCACCTGTTGAAGAGCTGACCTGTTGAAGAGCTGCCCTGTTGAAGAGCTGACCTGTTGAAGAGATCACCTGTTGAAGAGCTTACCTGTTGAAGAGTTCACCTGTTGAAGAGATCACCTGTTGAAGAGATCACCTGTTGAAGAGCTCACCTGTTGAAGAGCTCACCTGTTGAAGAGCTTACCTGTTGAAGAGTTCACCTGTTGAAGAGTTCACCTGTTGAAGAGATCACCTGTTGAAGAGATCACCTGTTGAAGAGATCACCTGTTGAAGAGCTGACCTGTTGAAGAGCTGACCTGTTGAAGAGCTGACCTGTTGAAGAGATCACCTGTTGAAGAGATCACCTGTTGAAGAGCTGACCTGTTGAAGAGATCACCTGTTGAAGAGCTGACCTGTTGAAGAGATCACCTGTTGAAGAGATCACCTGTTGAAGAGCTGACCTGTTGAAGAGATCACCTGTTGAAGAGATCACCTGTTGAAGAGCTCACCTGTTGAAGAGCTGACCTGTTGAAGAGCTGACCTGTTGAAGAGCTGACCTGTTGAAGAGATCACCTGTTGAAGAGATCACCTGTTGAAGAGCTCACCTGTTGAAGAGATCACCTGTTGAAGAGCTCACCTGTTGAAGAGCTCACCTGTTGAAGAGATCACCTGTTGAAGAGCTCACCTGTTGAAGAGCTGACCTGTTGAAGAGATCACCTGTTGAAGAGATCACCTGTTGAAGAGCTGACCTGTTGAAGAGCTCACCTGTTGAAGAGCTGACCTGTTGAAGAGCTCACCTGTTGAAGAGCTCACCTGTTGAAGAGCTGACCTGTTGAAGAGCTGACCTGTTGAAGAGCTCACCTGTTGAAGAGATCACCTGTTGAAGAGATCACCTGTTGAAGAGCTCACCTGTTGAAGAGCTCACCTGTTGAAGAGCTCACCTGTTGAAGAGCTGACCTGTTGAAGAGCTCACCTGTTGAAGAGATCACCTGTTGCCCTTTTATGCTAAAGCTCTGATTGCTAATTGTAAACTGTGTGACGGGTGTTTGCCCATGTGATGAGTCAGTGTGCATATCTGAATGGCAGTGTGTTCCTTGTGAAAACAAGAGATTTTCTGCATGAAAATTGTGCCAAAAGCAGAGAATTGTGTGTAGTGTTTTGAAAAAAGTGTGTTTTAGAACTGCAATTTGAGTGTAAAGCAGGAATTGTGCTTGTAGTTTAGCAGAATTGGTTCAGGGGGTTGGTGAATGAGTTACATGTTGTGGTCATTGTGTCTCAAGTACCAATAGAGAAAAACTGTATTACAGTTTTTTTTAATTGTTTACACGCAATTTTGAAAACCGGGTTCTTTTTTTCAAAACAGAATCACAATTATCCAAACACCACACTCAATTTGCATAATTCCTAGATTGTTTGCAAAATGACACACTTCAGTCAAAACATATACACATATTTGTGAAAATGCTATTAGTTTTCATTTAACCAACACAGTCCTCAATGATCAGACACTATTGCAGCCAGTTACACACAGCTGTGATAAATCTAAAACACATTTGTAAAAAAACTAATTTTAGGAAATAGCATGTGCTAGATTTTTGGCCAGACATTGTTATGTAAGGGATAATTTAGATGACAAAAAAAATAATAAAAATAGTGACATACCCACAACATTCTTCATGATTAGTTTGAGATATAGGGAGAATGTACACAAATAGGCTAGAAACTATACAAAGCACTGCACAACACTAATGCTGCAGACTGAATATTTCAAGTATTTATTTCAATACTTACACAGTATTTCTTACCATAATCAGTTACAGTAATCAACCAACAATGAAATCAATGAAACAAATAAAATCTGTAGACAAATAAAAATTACTGCATGAAGTACATACACTTTGACTCTGAAGAAAAACTACTGTAAAAGCAACAAGAATGCTGTAACTATTCATCATCTCTCCGTCTGGCTGGATCAGGCCATAAGATTTCATCCACATCACAGGCTATGTCTTCAATGGCATAAGTCCTTCCCTACCTCTTCCTCTACCTAGGCCTCTTCCTCTATCTCCTTCTTCTCCTCTTCCTCTACCTAGGCCTCTTCCTCTACCTCCTTCTTCTCCTCTTCCTCTACCTCCTTCTTCTCCTCTTCCTCTACCTAGGCCTCTTCCTCTACCTCCTTCTTCTCCTCTTCCTCTACCTAGGCCTCTTCCTCTACCTCCTTCTTCTCCTCTTCCTCTACCTCCTTCTCCTCTTCCTCTACCTCCTTCTTCTCCTCTTCCTCTACCTAGGCCTCTTCCTCTATCTCCTTCTTCTCCTCTTCCTCTACCTCCTTCTTCTCCTCTTCCTCTATCTCCTTCTTCTCCTCTTCCTCTACCTGGGCCTCTTCCTCTACCTCCTTCTCCTCTTCCTCTACCTCCTTCTTCTCCTCTTCCTCTACCTCCTTCATCTCCTCTTTGAGCTCCCCCTCTCATTCTCACTCTTCTTCTTTTTCTTCTAGCTCCTTCCATCTTTGTTGAAGACAGGTGAACTCACCTGCTGCCTTTTATAACACACCTGAATGTTGCGTTTTCAAATTAGCACATGTGTGCTTCCACACCTGGTGGTTGTGTTTATCCAGTTCGTTCATTAGAGCTGTCATTGGCAATCCGGGGCTTTGTAATGACAAGGAAGTAACCTCACAATCCTTAACTGTGTCTAAGGTGTGAAAATGTGTGTACAAATCACTTTACAAATCACTGTGTGTAATGTTTTGCAAAAAGGGTGAAGCAGACATTGTGTGTAATGTTGTGCAAATCTGTGGAGGTGTTTTGCTCCTTGGAGTAGAATTTTGCAAATTGTGTGGAAACTTTTATTTTAGTGTGTAAACAATCGTAAAAAACGGTATTATTTTTTTTGACTGTATACAGTCAATTCTTCTGTTGTTTTGTATGTAGACCACTGTATGTACAACTTTGTGTTGGTTGGGATGTACACTGTGTACACTGTTTTTATGGAATTACCGTGTATTTGTGTGTTCTCAGGGCTTAATTTGAGCCGGAACACGCCGGAACATGTTCCGTCACCTCCGACATTGGATCCGGAACCTTTTTTTATTGGATCCGGCACCTCCTGTGTCACTAAAATGAATTGCCTAAATGAAAAAAAAAAAAAATTACTGTTTGTGTAGTGTTCAATGTTTGTGACACATGATTTGCGCGCTTGTTGTGCGAGTTGAGATTGCTGTTAGCCTCGATCGTTTCACTCAGGGGAAAAATGTCAAAAAGACAGGAAAGTTTGCTTAACTTTTTCAAATACGCTGACCAGTCAGATCCCAAACAAGCAAAAATCGTTTCCGCTCATCAAAAAGGAGACCACGGTGGACAAAGTAGCCTAGTATCGACATTATATCTCGTTATTTCGACATAATAAGGGGACATTCTAATCTGCATTAAGCCACATTAAGCGTTCTTATAGGCTAATGGTTTTCTATGGGAGGAAAATGCTTAACGTGTAAATGCGTTCATATTATGGGCTCATCTGATTTTTTGTACATAGCATAGCCTATTTGTTAGGATTTTAGTATCATAATGATTAATAAATGCACGCACAATTATCCGTGAACTTGATTTGAACAAATGCCTTTCAACTTGTGTAAAATTCAGAATTAAATTAATGTGCAGAAATTTGTACAAATAGAGAGTATGTAGGCCTACTATACTATTGTAGCCATTAAAAAAGCGCATTTAGTTTCATATTTGTTAAAATATTATACTGTTATTTTTTTTCCATTTATGTTGATTTATGAAAAGTGAACAGCACGACCGAGTAAGATAGGATGCGCAATATGAGACATGGAGCGGGTCAGACATGATTTTGACCGTTGAAGTTGAAGTTGTTTTGTAGAAAGCCTTTCTTTAAAGTGAATTTCGTTTTGTATAAATTGTATCTTAATTTTAATACATTTTTCATCAACCAATTGCCTGTATTTAATGAATAGGCCTACGAAACAAATATAACGGAGGCGCCCGCGCGCTCACTTGCATTTCACGTGAACTAGAGCACATCCTAACTTAACGAAACTCAGACTCACACAGACATGACAAATACATCAAATACACAAAGCTTGAAATGTCTTTAAACGAAATAATTCAAAACGAAAAAAGAAAAAGGCTACTCTCTGATTATGTAATCCATTAGGCCTATTTATGTGCATTTCTCTCTATAAGCGCGTTCACACGGAGATGGCGATC
>NC_138245.1:372500-385000 GCF_964197995.2 Scardinius erythrophthalmus
AGTGCAGTTATTAACCCTTCTGCGGCCTCATGGACATTTATGTCTTTTCCAGTTTTTTTATTATCATTTTGCCTGTGTTAATGTCAACTGCATACATTTCACCACAAGTGTGTATTTTTATTTCACCGCCTTTCCTCTAATAACCCTGTTTACTGTAGTAACACACACTTTAATAGCCCCGTTTACTGTAGTAACACACACTTTAATAACCCCGTTTACTGTAGTAACACACACTTTAATAACCCCGTTTACTGTAGTAACACACACTTTAATAACCCCGTGTACTGTAACACACACTTTAATAACCCCGTTTACTGTAGTAACACACACTTTAATAACCCCGTGTACTGTAACACACACTTTAATAACCCCGTTTACTGTAACACACACTTTAATAACCCCGTGTACTGTAACACACACTTTAATAGCCCCGTTTACTGTAGTAACACACACTTTAATAACCCCGTTTACTGTAGTAACACACACTTTAATAACCCCGTTTACTGTAGTAACACACACTTTAATAACCCCGTTTACTGTAACACACACTTTAATAACCCCGTGTACTGTAACACACACTTTAATAGCCCCGTTTACTGTAGTAACACACACTTTAATAACCCCGTTTACTGTAGTAACACACACTTTAATAGCCCCGTTTACTGTAGTAACACACACTTTAATAACCCCGTTTACTGTAGTAACACACACTTTAATAGCCCCGTTTACTGTAGTAACACACACTTTAATAACCCCGTTTACTGTAGTAACACACACTTTAATAACCCCGTTTACTGTAGTAACACACACTTTAATAACCCCGTGTACTGTAACACACACTTTAATAACCCCGTTTACTGTAGTAACACACACTTTAATAACCCCGTGTACTGTAACACACACTTTAATAACCCCGTTTACTGTAACACACACTTTAATAACCCAGTGTACTGTAACACACACTTTAATAGCCCCGTTTACTGTAGTAACACACACTTTAATAACCCCGTTTACTGTAGTAACACACACTTTAATAACCCCGTTTACTGTAGTAACACACACTTTAATAACCCCGTTTACTGTAACACACACTTTAATAACCCCGTGTACTGTAACACACACTTTAATAGCCCCGTTTACTGTAGTAACACACACTTTAATAACCCCGTTTACTGTAGTAACACACACTTTAATAACCCCGTTTACTGTAGTAACACACACTTTAATAACCCCGTGTACTGTAACACACACTTTAATAACCCCGTTTACTGTAGTAACACACACTTTAATAACCCCGTGTACTGTAACACACACTTTAATAACCCCGTTTACTGTAACACACACTTTAATAACCCCGTGTACTGTAACACACACTTTAATAACCCCGTTTACTGTAGTAACACACACTTTAATAACCCCGTTTACTGTAGTAACACACACTTTAATAACCCCGTTTACTGTAGTAACACACACTTTAATAACCCCGTGTACTGTAACACACACTTTAATAACCCCGTTTACTGTAGTAACACACACTTTAATAGCCCCGTTTACTGTAGTAACACACACTTTAATAACCGCGTTTACTGTAGTAACACACACTTTAATAACCCCGTTTACTGTAGTAACACACACTTTAATAACCCCGTGTACTGTAACACACACTTTAATAACCCCGTTTACTGTAGTAACACACACTTTAATAGCCCCGTTTACTGTAGTAACACACACTTTAATAACCCCGTTTACTGTAGTAACACACACTTTAATAACCCCGTGTACTGTAACACACACTTTAATAGCCCCGTTTACTGTAGTAACACACACTTTAATAGCCCCGTTTACTGTAGTAACACACACTTTAATAGCCCCGTTTACTGTAGTAACACACACTTTAATAGCCCCGTTTACTGTAGTAACACACACTTTAATAGCCCCGTTTACTGTAGTAACACACACTTTAATAGCCCCGTTTACTGTAGTAACACACACTTTAATAACCCCGTTTACTGTAGTAACACACACTTTAATAACCCCGTGTACTGTAACACACACTTTAATAGCCCCGTTTACTGTAGTAACACACACTTTAATAACCCCGTTTACTGTAGTAACACACACTTTAATAACCCCGTTTACTGTAGTAACACACACTTTAATAACCCCGTTTACTGTAGTAACACACACTTTAATAGCCCCGTTTACTGTAGTAACACACACTTTAATAACCCCGTGTACTGTAACACACACTTTAATAGCCCCGTTTACTGTAGTAACACACACTTTAATAGCCCCGTTTACTGTAGTAACACACACTTTAATAACCCCGTTTACTGTAGTAACACACACTTTAATAACCCCGTGTACTGTAACACACACTTTAATAACCCCGTTTACTGTAGTAACACACACTTTAATAACCCCGTTTACTGTAGTAACACACACTTTAATAACCCCGTTTACTGTAGTAACACACACTTTAATAACCCCGTTTACTGTAGTAACACACACTTTAATAACCCCGTTTACTGTAGTAACACACACTTTAATAGCCCCGTTTACTGTAGTAACACACACTTTAATAACCCCGTTTACTGTAGTAACACACACTTTAATAACCCCGTGTACTGTAACACACACTTTAATAACCCCGTTTACTGTAGTAACACACACTTTAATAGCCCCGTTTACTGTAGTAACACACACTTTAATAGCCCCGTTTACTGTAGTAACACACACTTTAATAACCCCGTTTACTGTAGTAACACACACTTTAATAACCCCGTGTACTGTAACACACACTTTAATAGCCCCGTTTACTGTAGTAACACACACTTTAATAACCCCGTGTACTGTAGTAACACACACTTTAATAACCCCGTTTACTGTAGTAACACACACTTTAATAACCCCGTTTACTGTAGTAACACACACTTTAATAACCCCGTTTACTGTAGTAACACACACTTTAATAACCCCGTTTACTGTAGTAACACACACTTTAATAACCCCGTTTACTGTAGTAACACACACTTTAATAACCCCGTGTACTGTAACACACACTTTAATAGCCCCGTTTACTGTAGTAACACACACTTTAATAGCCCCGTTTACTGTAGTAACACACACTTTAATAACCGCGTTTACTGTAGTAACACACACTTTAATAGCCCCGTTTACTGTAGTAACACACACTTTAATAACCCCGTTTACTGTAGTAACACACACTTTAATAGCCCCGTTTACTGTAGTAACACACACTTTAATAACCCCGTTTACTGTAGTAACACACACTTTAATAACCCCGTGTACTGTAACACACACTTTAATAACCCCGTTTACTGTAGTAACACACACTTTAATAACCCCGTGTACTGTAACACACACTTTAATAACCCCGTTTACTGTAGTAACACACACTTTAATAGCCCCGTTTACTGTAGTAACACACACTTTAATAACCCCGTGTACTGTAACACACACTTTAATAACCCCGTTTACTGTAGTAACACACACTTTAATAGCCCCGTTTACTGTAGTAACACACACTTTAATAACCGCGTTTACTGTAGTAACACACACTTTAATAACCCCGTTTACTGTAGTAACACACACTTTAATAGCCCCGTTTACTGTAGTAACACACACTTTAATAACCCCGTGTACTGTAACACACACTTTAATAACCCCGTTTACTGTAGTAACACACACTTTAATAACCCCGTTTACTGTAGTAACACACACTTTAATAACCCCGTTTACTGTAGTAACACACACTTTAATAACCCCGTTTACTGTAGTAACACACACTTTAATAACCCCGTTTACTGTAGTAACACACACTTTAATAACCCCGTTTACTGTAGTAACACACACTTTAATAACCCCGTTTACTGTAGTAACACACACTTTAATAACCGCGTTTACTGTAGTAACACACACTTTAATAACCCCGTTTACTGTAGTAACACACACTTTAATAACCCCGTTTACTGTAGTAACACACACTTTAATAACCCCGTGTACTGTAACACACACTTTAATAACCCCGTTTACTGTAGTAACACACACTTTAATAACCGCGTTTACTGTAGTAACACACACTTTAATAACCCCGTTTACTGTAGTAACACACACTTTAATAACCCCGTTTACTGTAGTAACACACACTTTAATAACCCCGTGTACTGTAACACACACTTTAATAACCCCGTTTACTGTAGTAACACACACTTTAATAACCCCGTTTACTGTAGTAACACACACTTTAATAACCCCGTTTACTGTAGTAACACACACTTTAATAGCCCCGTTTACTGTAGTAACACACACTTTAATAACCCCGTGTACTGTAACACACACTTTAATAACCCCGTTTACTGTAGTAACACACACTTTAATAACCCTGTTTACTGTAGTAACACACACTTTAATAGCCCCGTTTACTGTAGTAACACACACTTTAATAACCCCGTGTACTGTAGTAACACACACTTTAATAACCCCGTTTACTGTAGTAACACACACTTTAATAACCCCGTTTACTGTAGTAACACACACTTTAATAACCGCGTTTACTGTAGTAACACACACTTTAATAGCCCCGTGTACTGTAGTAACACACACTTTAATAACCCCGTGTACTGTAACACACACTTTAATAACCCCGTTTACTGTAGTAACACACACTTTAATAACCCCGTTTACTGTAGTAACACACACTTTAATAACCCCGTTTACTGTAGTAACACACACTTTAATAACCCCGTTTACTGTAGTAACACACACTTTAATAACCCCGTTTACTGTAGTAACACACACTTTAATAACCCCGTTTACTGTAGTAACACACACTTTAATAACCGCGTTTACTGTAGTAACACACACTTTAATAGCCCCGTGTACTGTAGTAACACACACTTTAATAACCCCGTGTACTGTAACACACACTTTAATAACCCCGTTTACTGTAGTAACACACACTTTAATAACCCCGTTTACTGTAGTAACACACACTTTAATAACCCCGTGTACTGTAACACACACTTTAATAACCCCGTGTACTGTAACACACACTTTAATAACCCCGTTTACTGTAGTAACACACACTTTAATAACCGCGTTTACTGTAGTAACACACACTTTAATAACCGCGTTTACTGTAGTAACACACACTTTAATAACCCCGTGTACTGTAACACACACTTTAATAACCCCGTTTACTGTAGTAACACACACTTTAATAGCCCCGTGTACTGTAACACACACTTTAATAACCCCGTTTACTGTAGTAACACACACTTTAATAGCCCCGTTTACTGTAGTAACACACACTTTAATAACCCCGTGTACTGTAACACACACTTTAATAACCCCGTTTACTGTAGTAACACACACTTTAATAGCCCCGTTTACTGTAGTAACACACACTTTAATAACCCCGTGTACTGTAACACACACTTTAATAACCCCGTTTACTGTAGTAACACACACTTTAATAACCCCGTTTACTGTAACACACACTTTAATAACCCCGTGTACTGTAGTAACACACACTTTAATAGCCCCGTTTACTGTAGTAACACACACTTTAATAACCCCGTGTACTGTAGTAACACACACTTTAATAGCCCCGTTTACTGTAGTAACACACACTTTAATAGCCCCGTTTACTGTAGTAACACACACTTTAATAGCCCCGTTTACTGTAGTAACACACACTTTAATAGCCCCGTGTACTGTAGTAACACACACTTTAATAGCCCCGTTTACTGTAGTAACACACACTTTAATAACCCCGTTTACTGTAGTAACACACACTTTAATAACCCCGTGTACTGTAGTAACACACACTTTAATAACCCCGTTTACTGTAGTAACACACACTTTAATAGCCCCGTTTACTGTAGTAACACACACTTTAATAACCCCGTTTACTGTAGTAACACACACTTTAATAGCCCCGTTTACTGTAGTAACACACACTTTAATAACCGCGTTTACTGTAGTAACACACACTTTAATAGCCCCGTTTACTGTAGTAACACACACTTTAATAACCCCGTGTACTGTAACACACACTTTAATAACCCCGTGTACTGTAGTAACACACACTTTAATAACCCCGTTTACTGTAGTAACACACACTTTAATAACCCCGTTTACTGTAGTAACACACACTTTAATAACCCCGTGTACTGTAACACACACTTTAATAACCCCGTTTACTGTAGTAACACACACTTTAATAACCCCGTGTACTGTAACACACACTTTAATAACCCCGTTTACTGTAGTAACACACACTTTAATAACCGCGTTTACTGTAGTAACACACACTTTAATAACCCCGTTTACTGTAGTAACACACACTTTAATAACCCCGTTTACTGTAGTAACACACACTTTAATAACCCCGTGTACTGTAACACACACTTTAATAACCCCGTTTACTGTAGTAACACACACTTTAATAACCCCGTTTACTGTAGTAACACACACTTTAATAACCCCGTTTACTGTAGTAACACACACTTTAATAGCCCCGTTTACTGTAGTAACACACACTTTAATAACCCCGTGTACTGTAACACACACTTTAATAACCCCGTTTACTGTAGTAACACACACTTTAATAACCCTGTTTACTGTAGTAACACACACTTTAATAGCCCCGTTTACTGTAGTAACACACACTTTAATAACCCCGTGTACTGTAGTAACACACACTTTAATAACCCCGTTTACTGTAGTAACACACACTTTAATAACCCCGTTTACTGTAGTAACACACACTTTAATAACCGCGTTTACTGTAGTAACACACACTTTAATAGCCCCGTGTACTGTAGTAACACACACTTTAATAACCCCGTGTACTGTAACACACACTTTAATAACCCCGTTTACTGTAGTAACACACACTTTAATAACCCCGTTTACTGTAGTAACACACACTTTAATAACCCCGTTTACTGTAGTAACACACACTTTAATAACCCCGTTTACTGTAGTAACACACACTTTAATAACCCCGTTTACTGTAGTAACACACACTTTAATAACCCCGTTTACTGTAGTAACACACACTTTAATAACCGCGTTTACTGTAGTAACACACACTTTAATAGCCCCGTGTACTGTAGTAACACACACTTTAATAACCCCGTGTACTGTAACACACACTTTAATAACCCCGTTTACTGTAGTAACACACACTTTAATAACCCCGTTTACTGTAGTAACACACACTTTAATAACCCCGTGTACTGTAACACACACTTTAATAACCCCGTGTACTGTAACACACACTTTAATAACCCCGTTTACTGTAGTAACACACACTTTAATAACCGCGTTTACTGTAGTAACACACACTTTAATAACCGCGTTTACTGTAGTAACACACACTTTAATAACCCCGTGTACTGTAACACACACTTTAATAACCCCGTTTACTGTAGTAACACACACTTTAATAGCCCCGTGTACTGTAACACACACTTTAATAACCCCGTTTACTGTAGTAACACACACTTTAATAGCCCCGTTTACTGTAGTAACACACACTTTAATAACCCCGTGTACTGTAACACACACTTTAATAACCCCGTTTACTGTAGTAACACACACTTTAATAGCCCCGTTTACTGTAGTAACACACACTTTAATAACCCCGTGTACTGTAACACACACTTTAATAACCCCGTTTACTGTAGTAACACACACTTTAATAACCCCGTTTACTGTAACACACACTTTAATAACCCCGTGTACTGTAGTAACACACACTTTAATAGCCCCGTTTACTGTAGTAACACACACTTTAATAACCCCGTGTACTGTAGTAACACACACTTTAATAGCCCCGTTTACTGTAGTAACACACACTTTAATAGCCCCGTTTACTGTAGTAACACACACTTTAATAGCCCCGTTTACTGTAGTAACACACACTTTAATAGCCCCGTGTACTGTAGTAACACACACTTTAATAGCCCCGTTTACTGTAGTAACACACACTTTAATAACCCCGTTTACTGTAGTAACACACACTTTAATAACCCCGTGTACTGTAGTAACACACACTTTAATAACCCCGTTTACTGTAGTAACACACACTTTAATAGCCCCGTTTACTGTAGTAACACACACTTTAATAACCCCGTTTACTGTAGTAACACACACTTTAATAGCCCCGTTTACTGTAGTAACACACACTTTAATAACCGCGTTTACTGTAGTAACACACACTTTAATAGCCCCGTTTACTGTAGTAACACACACTTTAATAACCCCGTGTACTGTAACACACACTTTAATAACCCCGTGTACTGTAGTAACACACACTTTAATAACCCCGTTTACTGTAGTAACACACACTTTAATAACCCCGTTTACTGTAGTAACACACACTTTAATAACCCCGTGTACTGTAACACACACTTTAATAGCCCCGTTTACTGTAGTAACACACACTTTAATAGCCCCGTTTACTGTAGTAACACACACTTTAATAACCCCGTTTACTGTAGTAACACACACTTTAATAGCCCCGTTTACTGTAGTAACACACACTTTAATAGCCCCGTGTACTGTAGTAACACACACTTTAATAACCCCGTTTACTGTAGTAACACACACTTTAATAACCCCGTGTACTGTAGTAACACACACTTTAATAACCCCGTGTACTGTAACACACACTTTAATAACCCCGTTTACTGTAGTAACACACACTTTAATAACCCCGTTTACTGTAGTAACACACACTTTAATAACCCCGTGTACTGTAACACACACTTTAATAACCCCGTTTACTGTAGTAACACACACTTTAATAACCCCGTTTACTGTAGTAACACACACTTTAATAACCCCGTTTACTGTAGTAACACACACTTTAATAACCCCGTTTACTGTAGTAACACACACTTTAATAACCCCGTGTACTGTAACACACACTTTAATAACCCCGTTTACTGTAGTAAAACACACTTTAATAACCCCGTTTACTGTAGTAACACACACTTTAATAACCCCGTTTACTGTAGTAACACACACTTTAATAACCCCGTTTACTGTAGTAACACACACTTTAATAACCCCGTGTACTGTAACACACACTTTAATAACCCCGTGTACTGTAACACACACTTTAATAACCCCGTTTACTGTAGTAACACACACTTTAATAACCCCGTTTACTGTAGTAACACACACTTTAATAACCCCGTTTACTGTAGTAACACACACTTTAATAACCCCGTTTACTGTAGTAACACACTTTAATAACCCCGTTTACTGTAGTAACACACACTTTAATAACCCCGTTTACTGTAGTAACACACACTTTAATAACCCCGTTTACTGTAGTAACACACACTTTAATAACCCCGTGTACTGTAACACACACTTTAATAACCCCGTTTACTGTAGTAACACACACTTTAATAGCCCCGTGTACTGTAGTAACACACACTTTAATAGCCCCGTTTACTGTAGTAACACACACTTTAATAACCCCGTGTACTGTAACACACACTTTAATAACCCCGTTTACTGTAGTAACACACACTTTAATAACCCCGTTTACTGTAGTAACACACACTTTAATAACCCCGTGTACTGTAACACACACTTTAATAACTCCGTGTACTGTAGTAACACACACTTTAATAACCCCGTGTACTGTAACACACACTTTAATAACCCCGTTTACTGTAGTAACACACACTTTAATAGCCCCGTTTACTGTAGTAACACACACTTTAATAACCCCGTTTACTGTAGTAACACACACTTTAATAACCCCGTGTACTGTAACACACACTTTAATAACCCCGTTTACTGTAGTAACACACACTTTAATAACCCCGTTTACTGTAGTAACACACACTTTAATAACCCCGTGTACTGTAACACACACTTTAATAACCCCGTGTACTGTAACACACACTTTAATAACCCCGTTTACTGTAGTAACACACACTTTAATAGCCCCGTTTACTGTAGTAACACACACTTTAATAACCCCGTTTACTGTAGTAACACACACTTTAATAACCCCGTTTACTGTAGTAACACACACTTTAATAACCCCGTTTACTGTAGTAACACACACTTTAATAACCCCGTTTACTGTAGTAACACACACTTTAATAACCCCGTTTACTGTAGTAACACACACTTTAATAACCCCGTGTACTGTAACACACACTTTAATAACCCCGTTTACTGTAGTAACACACACTTTAATAACCCCGTTTACTGTAGTAACACACACTTTAATAACCCCGTTTACTGTAGTAACACACACTTTAATAACCCCGTTTACTGTAGTAACACACACTTTAATAACCCCGTTTACTGTAGTAACACACACTTTAATAACCCCGTGTACTGTAACACACACTTTAATAACCCCGTTTACTGTAGTAACACACACTTTAATAACCCCGTTTACTGTAGTAACACACACTTTAATAACCCCGTGTACTGTAACACACACTTTAATAACTCCGTTTACTGTAGTAACACACACTTTAATAACCCCGTTTACTGTAGTAACACACACTTTAATAACCCCGTTTACTGTAGTAACACACACTTTAATAACCCCGTTTACTGTAGTAACACACACTTTAATAACCCCGTGTACTGTAACACACACTTTAATAACCCCGTTTACTGTAGTAACACACACTTTAATAGCCCCGTTTACTGTAGTAACACACACTTTAATAACCCCGTTTACTGTAGTAACACACACTTTAATAACCCCGTGTACTGTAGTAACACACACTTTAATAACCCCGTTTACTGTAGTAACACACACTTTAATAACCCCGTTTACTGTAGTAACACACACTTTAATAACCCCGTGTACTGTAGTAACACACACTTTAATAACCCCGTTTACTGTAGTAACACACACTTTAATAACCCCGTGTACTGTAGTAACACACACTTTAATAACCCCGTTTACTGTAGTAACACACACTTTAATAACCCCGTTTACTGTAGTAACACACACTTTAATAACCCCGTTTACTGTAGTAACACACACTTTAATAACCCCGTGTACTGTAGTAACACACACTTAAATAACCCCTTTTTACTGTAGTAACACACACTTTAATAACCCCGTTTACTGTAGTAACACACACTTTAATAACCCCGTTTACTGTAGTAACACACACTTTAATAACCGCGTTTACTGTAGTAACACACACTTTAATAACCCCGTTTACTGTAGTAACACACACTTTAATAACCCCGTTTACTGTAGTAACACACACTTTAATAACCCCGTGTACTGTAACACACACTTTAATAACCCCGTGTACTGTAACACACACTTTAATAACCCCGTGTACTGTAGTAACACACACTTTAATAACCCCGTGTACTGTAACACACACTTTAATAACCCCGTGTACTGTAACACACACTTTAATAACCCCGTTTACTGTAGTAACACACACTTTAATAACCCCGTGTACTGTAACACACACTTTAATAACCCCGTTTACTGTAGTAACACACACTTTAATAGCCCCGTTTACTGTAGTAACACACACTTTAATAACCCCGTTTACTGTAGTAACACACACTTTAATAACCCCGTGTACTGTAACACACACTTTAATAACCCGTGTACTGTAGTAACACACACTTTAATAACCCCGTTTACTGTAGTAACACACACTTTAATAACCCCGTTTACTGTAGTAACACACACTTTAATAACCCCGTTTACTGTAGTAACACACACTTTAATAACCCCGTTTACTGTAGTAACACACACTTTAATAACCCCGTGTATTGTAGTAACAACTAACCGCGAACAACTAACGTTAGGTACAGTCATTATTAGCTAACAGCTGTAAGCATGAACTAGCTAACACTAACTTAGTGTTTAGCTAACATTAGTGGAGTTTATTAGTACCAGACAAAAGACGACGTCTAACGTTAACGTTATGTTAACAAACTGCACATGGAAACATTGTTCGCGATGTCTGCCATCATATTCATGTCTCTTGTCAACAACACCACGTAAGTTAGCATGTATTAATATATATGCATTTGAGCCGATACGGCGTGGGAACCGAGCAGTGGTAAGTTACGTTGTTATGTCGAACAGCCGGTGGTGGTTTTGGGCGAAGAGCGGGTTGGTAAGTTGCAACGCGTGTGGCTGTTGTAATGCGATGCCCACCGTGTCAGAGTCCATCTGCTGTATAACGTTAACATGTTAGACTTCATTAGTTGTTCGCGAATCGCGGTCAAAACTCCGTGGTGTAGACAGTTTGACGTCGTGATATAAATACATTCAGCCAGGTTTATTAAAGCCAACCAACCCCGTGACGTCACACTTTAGAATACTGCACACAATGGCAGCGCCCTGGCAGCAAAAGATAAAACGTTTTTTCTTTTTTTTCTTTTATATGTTTACATTTGTCATGTTTCTTATATAATTGTTGATTAAAGTGGAAATCCAT
>NC_138245.1:390000-537500 GCF_964197995.2 Scardinius erythrophthalmus
ACAATATATTGGTTTTAGTACAATAAGTTATTTTAAAATAAAATATTAATCTCTCACACTATAATATTTCATTTTATTTTAAATGACAAAAGTATTTCAATTAAGATGTACATCATTAAATATAAAAAGTCTGGCTGTGCTTAATGGGTACGTTTTGTACCCTTTAAGCACACCCCTGTTCCCAATAAGCTCACAACAAGTTTTATTAAAAATTCTTGTTTATTTTAAACAACCTTTTTAAGGAATAATTGAAAAAAAGTTTTATTTGAAGGTAAAGAGTCAATCACAAAAAAACAGAACACTAAAATCAAGCAACAAGGCATTCAATTTGATCAGGTAGCCTATCCTATTCATAGTGACGTGTCATTCAAACTCATTGCAACATCTAGACTAGTCCACGTTCAGCTATGTAACCCATATTGAAAAATCAAATAACAAAACAAACCAATGTGCTCCTTAAAGGGATACTCCACTTTTTTTGTAAATAGGCTCATTTTACAACTCCCCCAGAGTTAAACAGTTGAGTTTTACCGTTTTCGAATCCATTCAGCCGATCTCCGGGTCTGGCGGTACCACTTTTAGCATAGCTTAGCATAGATCATTGAATCGGACAAGACCATTAGCATCTCTCTCAAAAAAAAGACCAAAGAGTTTCGATAATTTTCCTATTTAAAACTTGACTCTTCTGTAGTATCATGTAATAAGACCGACGGAAAATGTAAAGTTGCAATTTTCTAGGCTGATATGGCTAGGAACTATACTCTCAAAATCGCACCTTTTCATTTTTCGTCGGGCTTAGTACATGATGTAACTACAGAAGAGTCAAGTTTTAAATAGGAAAAATATCTAAACTCTTTGGATTTTTTTTTTTTGAGAGAGATGCTAATGGTCTTGTCCGATTCAATGATCTATGCTAAGCTATGCTAAAAGTGGTACCGCCAAACCCGGAGATCGGCTGAATGGATTCGAAAACGGTAAAACTCAACTGTTTAACTCTGGGGGAGTTGTAAAATGAGCTTATTTCCAAAAAAAGTGGAGTATCCCTTTAACTCTCTGGGTCAAAGCTTTCCTGTCTACTCCAAACTTCTTGGACAGATACGACAGGTTTCTGATGGCTCCTTCTTTGTATGACATGCCTCTTTCATCTTTGGGCATACACTATAGTTTCGTCTAGCTTTTGTCATCTTAAGACTGTGAAAATAAGTTTATTAATCATTTTTTTGAAGATTAACATAGTGACAACCATCAGTTAATATTTAAATTCTGATTATTAAGTATTTACATAGACGTTTAATGTGGGTGAGCTTAAAGGGAGCACACACTGTGCTTAATTGGAGCAAAAACAATTTTTAATTAATAAATATTAAATTAAATTTAAAGGAAAATATTTAGCTAAATTAATAATCTAGGTAATGTATTAAGTTTATACCAATTTTAATATGAACAACTATTATTGACAATATCTATGAAATTATGCTTTTTCTAATTGATGTCACACTGAAGCTGTGTGATTGTCATAGTAGTGTACCCTTTAAGCTCACCTAACAATAATATGAATTCTTTAAAAATTACAGCAGTTTAAAACCACAGACTATCAATAAAATGTAAAATTATAATATTATGGATTTAAAAGTACAAGCCATTAATGCCTGTGAAGTAATATATTAATGTAGCACACAATCTTATACAGCTAGTAAGCTAGCTATGTTCGTAGCATCTGGGCTATGTTGCTAAAACTATCTTTTAGATCTAACTGTAATTATTTCCCACATCCAGGTTCCAGGTTATAATATGCAAAAGTCTAAACATTAATCTCTTAATTTTGCAATTAGATGATGTACTTCTTCAAAATAAAGGCTTAAACATATAAAAAATGCACATTTGAGGGGCTCCTCTTCTGGTGAAAGTTTTCAGACAGCTTTGAAAATAGCCGCCAGACAGTGTGAACACATGGACACACATATCTCAGTGTGCAATGGTCTGATTGGTTTAAAATTACAGGAGGTATATAGTAACAAACACATCAATTGGTTAATACATCAAATAGGATAATGCATTGCTGTTTCTTTTTATAATCTGAGCTCCATGATGGTAGTGTGCTTAATGGGTACTTGAGCTTAATAGGTACGTTTACCCTATCCCATACATCTGTCCGTCTCTTAACACTACAAAGATAGTTTACCTATAAAATAAACCACATAACATGTAGACTACAGTGAATGTGTATTAGTGCGCATTTCGCGCCAATCCTGTTTAAACTATAACGTCACGCAGTTTTATAACAATAGCAAGATGGAGAACAAGAATTATTACAGAAACACTGAGTGCTCCTGACAGAGCTTTCTTTTTCTTCTTGAATTTTGCCACGCACCATTTTCATATAAATGTGATCTTCATATTCAAACGCTGACAGCCTAAACTTAAACTTCAAAGTTACAGCTATGAACTGCGTCTGGTTCTCTTACGAGAGTAACGTTACTCTCGTGTTGCTATTGAAGCTGTTATGTATTATAAGTTGCTGAATATACTGTAATACACTCAGTCATTATTAATGTGCCTGATAAGAGTTGATTCTGAACAATACAAAAGAGTTTCTTAACTCTGCGACATAACCTAGTCTAGTTATTTTTATACGGTTTTATTAGTGCCAAGCGGTGACAGTTTATTAAACCTGTTTTTCTCAAAATTCCGTTCCAGAAAATCATAGCGATCGGCCGACTTCAGATAAACATAACTTTTGCTACCAACAAGCTATGATAAAAATAAAAACAGATTTGGAAAGGGCTTGATACCAGCTTCCATATGATATCAAAGCCTGTAATAGGTAAAATTTCACCATGTGGTGGGTTTTCCCAGATTGCATCACATATACCCTCTGGTCATCTGCTGGGCTCAACCTCCTGAGACAAGACAGTCCGACTCTGGGTGCCCAGCGTGTGAGTCTCAATATAAACTCATATCTCACTATATCTCAATATAATCTCAATATATCTAAGTATAATCTCAATATAATCTTAAGAAATCTCAATATAATCTCAGTATACCCTCCGGTCATCTGCTGGGCTCAACCTCCCGAGACAAGACGGTGTGGCTCTGGGTGCCCAGTGTGTGAGTCTCAATATAATCTCAATATAATCTCAAGAAATCTCAATATACCCTCCCCTCATCTGCTGGCCTCAGCCTCCCGAGACAAGACAGTCCGACTCTGGGTGCCCAGCGTGTGAGTCTCAATATAAACTCATATCTCAATATAATCTCAATATAATCTCAATATATCTAAATATAATCTCAATATAATCTCAAGAAATCTCAATATAATCTCAATATACCCTCCGGTCATCTGCTGGCCTCAGCCTCCCGAGACAGGACGGTCCGGCACTGGGTGCCCAGCATGTGAGTCTCAATATAATCTCATATCTCAATATAATCTCAATATATCTAAATATAATCTCAATATACCCTCCCCTCATCTGCTGGCCTCAGCCTCCCGAGACAAGACAGTCCGACTCTGGGTGCCCAGCGTGTGAGTCTCAATATAAACTCATATCTCAATATAATCTCAATATAATCTCAATATATCTAAATATAATCTCAATATAATCTCAATATATCTAAATATAATCTCAATATAATCTCAAGAAATCTCAATATAAACTCAATATACCCTCCGGTCATCTGCTGGCCTCAGCCTCCCGAGACAGGACGGTCCGGCACTGGGTGCCCAGCATGTGAGTCTCAATATAATCTCATATCTCAATATAATCTCAATATATCTAAATATAATCTCAATATAATCTCAAGAAATCTCAATATAATCTCAATATACCCTCCGGTCATCTGCTGGCCTCAGCCTCCCGAGACAGGACGGTCCGGCACTGGGTGCCCAGCATGTGAGTCTCAATATAATCTCATATCTCAATATAATCTCAATATATCTAAATATAATCTCAATATAATCTCAAGAAATCTCAATATAATCTCAATATACCCTCCGGTCATCTGCTGGCCTCAACCTCCCGAGACAAGACGGTCCGACTCTGGGTGCCCAGCATGTGAGTCTCAATATATCTCAATTTAATCTCAAAACATCTCGATATATCTCAATATAATCGAAATATAATCGAAATATATCTCAATATAATCTCAGTAGTATCTCAATATAATCTCAATATATCTCATAATCTCAATATATCTCAATATAATCTCAATATTAGATATACAGCTCCATCTGCAGATTGTTGAATTTGCACACAGCTAATACTTATTGTGTTACTCAATAAATATTCATCCATGACATTTAATATTTTGACTTTCACCACTATTTAGGCCTATGTCTTTATTCAAAGTAAATATTAACAAAATCAAACGTTTTAGCAGAGTAAGTTTCAAAAATTTGGCTGATTTGACTCTGAATGACCGAATTACATTTATCACATCCTACCCATGATCCAATATGTTCATGTCAACTGGCAAAAAGACTATTAATAATGTCAAATCTGTCTGGAGAGTTTTTTTAAGCTGAAGTCTGTTTTGAAGTGTCACAGAGTCCTGTCTAGGGAGGAGCATTTTTCAGGAATATTGTATTCGAATATTCGTTTATTTCGTTATTATTCAGTAGTTTCTCTGAATCCTGCAGGGCTGGACTGAATCATGTAGTGCGTGTGCCTCAAACATGCGCATGTCTGGTCTTTGCACACGTTTAGTTTCCTGTTCTAGTTTCATGGCGTTTCCGCACGAGTCCCTGTAATGTTTAGATTACACGGATGATCTTTATGAGGCTCATATGCTCTTCAAGCCTTCTGTTCTGCCAGTGACTAATGCTCCCATAAGCCTCTTCTCTCAGCCGGTGAGATGTGCATGTGGGTGTTGGGACAGAAATAACTGATAATAATCATGTTGTCTCAGTCTCATCATCTGTCTGATGCTTTACACTGAGATCCGCCTCCAGATAAACTGGAGATCTGGACCAGATCTGAAGCTCATCTTGAGCTCCTTATTTAATAACACAACAGTTTTCACAATGAGTAACATGAGCTTATTTCATTAATTCCCTAGACAATCTCAAATGTATCTTTTGTAACATTATAAATGTCTTTAACCCTTAATCAGTGTTTGAAAAGGACGACACTTAAGGTGTTTGGGGTCATTTTGACCCCAAACTTTTAAAGAGCGATTGCATAAGGAAATATACATTTTTATATGGAAAACTATATATCATTTTTTTTATTTACTTCTCAACTATACATTTATGCTGTGTTTTTGTGGAAATTTTGAAGTTTTTTACCTATTTACTGCACAATTACATAACTAGGCCATAAATTGGCTCATGAAAAATGATTTTTTAAAGAAAAAATCACTTAAATAATGATATTAATTCAATATAAATGGTTTTTGGGCATTGCTCTATGTGTTAGGGATGGAATACTGCCATCTAAAGGTTAGTCGAAAAAACTTATTTCTTATGGGAAAGGAATTAAAGTGCAATGGCCAAATGTATCCAATAGAGGGCCATAGAGAACCATTCATTCACTCATTTTCACTTCTCCTCACAAATTTGATATATATATACATATATATGTGAATATTTATTTAAACATTTTGAAATGCATAAAAAATCTAATTATTATTATTATCAAATTAATTATTATAATTATATAATATTAATTATATAATTATTATCAAATTATTATATACATTTGCAGAACCATTACAAGTCACCACTATGACATGATTGTGTGTGTGTGTGTTGGTGTGTGTGTGTGTGTGTGTGTGTGTGTGTGTGTGTGTGTGTGTGTGTGTGTGTGTGTGTGTGTGTGTGTGTGTGTGTGTGTGTGTGTGTGTGTGTGTGTGTGTGTGGGAACAAGCTTGTTCCATGTTGCTTATGTGACATTTTTCAGATTTATGCCAGTTTAGTTGATTTTATTTGCCAATTTCTATACAAATGCTCTCTGTTGCAGTGACATACATGTGTGTGTTTGTGTGTGTGTGTGTGTATGAGATAGAAAGTTCGTTCCACTTTGGGTTTATGCTCTAGGACCAGACCTTGATTTAAATGTAATTTTTTTTAGATTTATGCCAGTTTTGTTTATTTTATTTGCCAATTTCTATAAAAATGCTCTCTGTTACAGTGACATACATGTGTGTGTTTGTGTGTGTTTGTGTGTGTTTGTGTATGAGATAGAAAGTTCGTTCCACTTTGGGTTTATGCTCTAGGACCAGACCTTGATTTAAATGTAATTTTTTTTTATATTTATGCCAGTTTTGTTTATTTTATTTGCCAATTTCTATAAAAATGCTCTGTTGCAGTGACATACATGTGTGTGTTTGTGTGTGTTTGTGTGTGTTTGTGTATGAGATAGAAAGTTTGTTCCACTTTGGGTTTATGCTCTAGGACCAGACCTTGATTTAAATGTAAATTTTTTTTAGATTTATGCCAGTTTTATTTATTTTATTTGCCAATTTCTATAAAAATGCTCTCTGTTGCAGTGACATACATGTGTGTGTTTGTGTGTGTTTGTGTGTGTGTGTGTATGAGATAGAAAGTTTGTTCCACTTTGGGTTTATGCTCTAGGACCAGACCTTGATTTAAATGTAATTTTTTTTTAGATTTATGCCAGTTTTATTTATTTTATTTGCCAATTTCTATAAAAATGCTTTCTGTTGCAGTGACATACATGTGTGTGTTTGTGTGTGTTTGTGTGTGTTTGTGTGCGTTTGTGTGTATGTGTGTATGAGATAGAAAGTTCGTTCCACTTTGGGTTTATGCTCTAGGACCAGACCTTGATTTAAATGTAAATTTTTTTTAGATTTATGCCAGTTTTGTTTATTTTATTTGCCAAATTCTGTAAAAATGCTCTCTGTTGCAAAAACATACATTTGTTTGTTTGTTTATGTGTTTGTGTGTGTCTGTGTGTGTGTGTGTATGAGATAGAAAGTTCGTTCTACTTTTTATTTATGCTCTAGGACCAGACCTTGGTTTATATGTAGAAATTTTCAGATTTATAATGGATTTAATTTGATTTTTTTGACAAACAAAATAAAAAAAAGTCATTTTTTTCATTTTCCCATTCATTTTCAATGTGGGGTCATTTTGACCCCAAACACCTTAAAAGGTAAATTTTTTTTTACACACCTTTAGAACAACCAAATCAAGCCCAGTTTTTTTGTGCATGTTTAGATAGGTTATTTAGGAAAAGTCCCAGAGTTTCATGCCCCTGAGATGAAGGTAACATTTTTAAAAAATGAAAGAAAAGTCCAGTGGGGTCATAATGACCCCAAACACTGATTAAGGGTTAATGTCACATTTGATCAGTTAAATGCGTCCTTGATGAATACAAACAATCTTAGCCCAGACTTTTGAATGATAGTGTGTTTTGATATATTAATCAAAAGCTAATAGACATTGGGAAACTGAAGAAAGGTTTTTTATAGAAGGAAAACTATAAGAAGTGTGTGTGTTTAGATGTGATGTGTGTGTGTTGTGTTCAGGAAAGGCGAGTCCACAGTGTTCAGGGCTCATACAGGAACGGTGCGCAGCGTGAGCTTCTCCAGTGATGGTCAGACACTCGTCACCGCATCTGATGACAAGAGCATCAAAGTCTGGACCGTCCATCGCCAGAAGTTCCTCTTCTCCCTCAACCAGCACATCAACTGGGTGCGCTGCGCCAGGTACTGCCCACTAATCACTGTCCACTTATCACTGTCCACTTATCACTGTCCACTAATCACTGTCCACTAATCACTGTTCACTGTCCACTAATCACTGTTCACTAATCACTGTTCACTGTCCACTAATCACTGTCCACTAATCACTGTTCACTGTCCACTAATCACTGTTCACTGTCCACTAATCACTGTTCACTAATCACTGTTCACTGTCCACTAATCACTGTTCACTAATCACTGTTCACTGTCCACTAATCACTGTTCACTAATCACTATTCTCACTAATCACTGTTCACTGTGTGTGAACCACATTCAGCTAACCCTAACCCATCTCATTTGTACTAGTGCTGGGCGGTTTACCGGTTCATACCGAATACCGGTGTTTATTTTTGTTACGATATGAATTTTTAATATACCGCAAAACCGGTGTATGTCGCTTTAATCGGAACGCGGCGCTGCGCGACACAGTCTCACCCCTCATTTACAACACACGTCTGCGGCGCATTACAGCTGCGACAAGGTTTTATTCCGTCCTCCACGCGGTGCGTCAAAATAGACCAGGCGCCTATATTTAGCGAAGCGGCGCGGAGAGCCGCTTCTGGGAAGCTTCGATCTGAAACACAAGCATTGACTAGAATGGGCACGAGACGTGTGGGGGTGAGAGTCTTTTTTTCTTGCGGCGCGCGTGTTTTTATACTGTATTAACGTATCTGAAGTGAACTGACGGTCTTAAGAAAAGTTTCTTTGTTATTACGATTGAATCTTTCTTTATCTTTCCTGATAAAGCAGTGTTTATGAGCGTTGCTGCTTTGTGTACAGCCGTTACCGGGGAAACCACTGTTTCTGCCGCTCCTAAAGCGCGTCCTGCTGGCACCTCTTTGTAAACAGCCTTGCAAACCTGTATTATTAATATTAGTGTGGATTTTTTCTATAATATTCACTCATGACAATAAAATAGGGCAATATAAGTAAATCTACTGCACTATTTCCTCTCTCACTCAGTAGAAAATGTGGTAAACACCCATCATGCTTGAGAAAAAAAAAACACACAAAAAAAACCCGGTAAAAACCGTGAAACCGGTATAATTTAGAAAAAAACCGTGATGTTGATTTTTGGTCAAACCGCCCAGCACTAATTTGTACTACTATAATTATATCTAACCAAACTGTTTGACTGAAAAAAATATGATTTGTGTGTCTTAAAATGAGAGTCACGCCACAAAAAGCTTTTTTATATTGTTTTTAGACAAATTATCACTGGGAGCACGTTACAGTAAGGTCTCATCTTGTATTAGCTAAATCGAGGAATATATTTCTTAACAGAATTTATATATTTTTTAATGTTAGTTAGTTCTCACTGTATTAACTTATGTTAACCGATACAGCTTTATGAAAATGTGCTAGTAAATGTTGAAGTATGAATAATAAATGCTGTGGAAAGTGTGACAAACACTTTCTGACGTGATCTGACGTGTTCTGGCGTATTCTGACATGATCTGGCGTGTTCTGGCATGTTCAGACGTGTTCTGACGTGATCTGGCGTGTTCTGACGTGATCTGGCGTATTCTGACGTGTTCTGGACATGTTCTGGCATATTCTGACGTGATCTGGCGTGTTCTGATGTGATCTGGCGTGTTCTGACGTGATCTGGCGTGTTCTGACGTGATCTGGCGTGTTCTGACGTGTTCTGACATGATCTGGCGTGTTCTGACGTGATCTGGCATGATCTGGCGTGTTCTGCTGTGATCTGGCGTGTTCTGACATGATCTGGCGTGTTCTGACGTGATCTGGTGTGTTCTGGCATGATCTGACGTTTTCTGGTGTGATCTGGCGTGTTCTGGCGTGATCTGGCGTGTTCTGCCGCGATCTGGCGTGTTCTGCCGTGATCTGGCGTGTTCCGATGTGTTCTGGCGTGTTCTGACGTGATTTGATGTGTTCTGACGTGATCTGCTGTGTTCTGATGTGATCTGGCGTAGGGTTGCAAAATTCTGGGAATTTTCAAAGATGGAAACTTTCCATGGGAATTAATGGGGATTTGGGGAATTAACAGGAATTTACGGGAATAAACGGGAATAAACTGGGAAAGTTGAAGGTTGGCTCTTATAGGGAACTTAAATATAGTTGAGGAAAGTATATTTTAGCATAATCTTGACTAAAACGAACAGATGCCATTCAAATACACTTGAATATCCATGCCATTCCTCAATCACATACATGCACATAGCACACTGCTTACTGCATGGCTATTGAGACCACACCCCCTACTGGCACTGTGCATGCCTCCATCACATGTACAGAAGCCCAAAGCACAAGACTATTGAAGGCACACATTTGAGCCTGTGGACTAAACAAAGTGAAGTAAGTTTTGATGATATTATGGGAAAATATATTTATTAAATGTTTAAATTGCAAATATCACATACAAAATACTGTTCTGACGTGATCTGGCATGTTCTGACACGATCTGGAGTGTTCTGACGTGATCTGGCATGTTCTGGCATGTTCTGACGTGTTCTGCCGTGTTCTGACTTGATCTGGTGTATTCTGACGTGATCTGGCGTGTTCTGGCATGTTCTGACGTGATCTGGCGTGTTCTGGCATGTTCTGACGTGATCTGGCATGATCTGGCGTGTTCTGACGTGATCTGGCGTGATATGGCATGTTCTGACGTGATCTGCTGTGTTCTGACGTGATCTGGCATGTTCTGGCATGTTCTGACGTGATCTGTTGTTTTCTGGCATATTCTGACATGATCTGGCGTGTTCTGGCGTATTCTGACGTGATCTGGCGTGTTATGACGTGATCTGGCGTATTCTGACGTGATCTGGCATGTTCTGACGTGATCTGGCGTGTTCTGGCATGTTCTGACGTGATCTGGCGTGTTCTTACGTGATCTGGCGTGTTCTGACGTGATCTGGCATGTTCTGACGTGATCTGCCGTGTTCTGACGTGATCTGGCGTGTTCTCGCATGTTCTGACGTGATCTGTTGTTTTCTGGCATGTTCTGACGTGATCTGGCGTGTTCTGGCGTATTCTGATGTGATCTGGCGTGTTATGACGTGATCTGGCGTATTCTGACGTGTTCTGACGTGATCTGGCATGTTCTGACGTGATTTGGCGTGTTCTGGCATGTTCTGACGTGATCTGTTGTTTTCTGGCGTGATCTGGCGTAATCTGATGTGATCTGGCGTGTTATTCTGACGTGTTCTGACGTGATCTGGCGTGTTCTGGCGTGATCTGGCGTGTTCTGACGTGATCTGGCGTGTTCTGGCGTGATCTGGCGTGTTCTGACGTGTTCTGACGTGATCTGGCGTGTTCTGGCTTGATCTGGCGTGTTCTGACGTGATCTGACGTGTTCTGACGTGATCTGCCGTGTTCTGGCTTGATCTGGCGTGTTCTGACGTGTTCTGACGTGATCTGGCGTGTTCTGGCGTGTTCTGGCATTCTCTGGCGTGATCTGGCGTGTTCTGGCATGTTCTGGCGTGTTCTTACGTGATCTGTTGTTTTCTGGCATGTTCTGACATGATCTGGCGTGTTCTGGCGTATTCTGATGTGATCTGGCGTGTTATGACGTGATCTGGCATGTTCTGACGTGATCTGGCGTGTTCTGGCATGTTCTGACGTGATCTGGCGTGTTCTTACGTGATCTGGCGTGTTCTGACGTGATCTGGCATGTTCTGACGTGATCTGCCGTGATCTGGCGTGTTCTGGCATGTTCTGACGTGATCTGTTGTTTTCTGGCATGTTCTGACGTGATCTGTTGTTTTCTGGCATGTTCTGACGTGATCTGGCGTGTTCTGGCGTATTCTGATGTGATCTGGCGTGTTATGACGTGATCTGGCGTGTTCTGGCGTGATCTGGCATGATCTGGCGTGATCTGGCGTGTTCTGACGTGTTCTGACGTGATCTGGCGTGTTCTGGCTTGATCTGGCGTGTTCTGACGTGATCTGACGTGTTCTGACGTGATCTGGCGTGTTCTGGCTTGATCTGGCGTGTTCTGACGTGATCTGGCGTGTTCTGGCGTGTTCTGGCGTGTTCTGGCATGTTCTGGCGTGATCTGGCATGTTCTGACGTGATCTGGCGTGTTCTGGCATGTTCTGGCGTGATCTGGCGTGTTCTTACGTGATCTGTTGTTTTCTGGCATGTTCTGACATGATCTGGCGTGTTCTGGCGTATTCTGATGTGATCTGGCGTGTTATGACGTGATCTGGCATGTTCTGACGTGATCTGGCGTGTTCTGGCATGTTCTGACGTGATCTGGCGTGTTCTTACGTGATCTGGCGTGTTCTGACGTGATCTGGCATGTTCTGACGTGATCTGCCGTGTTCTGACGTGATCTGGCGTGTTCTGGCATGTTCTGACGTGATCTGTTGTTTTCTGGCATGTTCTGACGTGATCTGTTGTTTTCTGGCATGTTCTGACGTGATCTGGCGTGTTCTGGCGTATTCTGATGTGATCTGGCGTGTTATGACGTGATCTGGCGTATTCTGACGTGTTCTGACGTGATCTGGCGTGTTCTGCCGTGATCTGGCATGTTCTGGCGTGTTCTGACGTGATTTGGCGTGTTCTGGCATGTTCTGACGTGATCTGTTGTTTTCTGGCATGTTCTGACGTGATCTGGCGTGTTCTGGCGTATTCTGATGTGATCTGGCGTGTTATTCTGACGTGTTCTGACGTGATCTGGCGTGATCTGGCGTGTTCTGACGTGTTCTGACGTGATCTGGCGTGTTCTGGCTTGATCTGGCGTGTTCTGACGTGATCTGACGTGTTCTGACGTGATCTGGCGTGTTCTGGCTTGATCTGGCGTGTTCTGACGTGTTCTGACGTGATCTGGCATGTTCTGGCGTGATCTGGCGTGTTCTGGCATGTTCTGGCGTGTTCTGGCATGTTCTGGCGTGATCTGGCATGTTCTGACGTGATCTGGCGTGTTCTGGCGCGATCTGGTGTGTTCTTACGTGATCTGGCGTGTTCTGACGTGATCTGGCGTGATCTGGCGTGTTCTGGCGTGATCTGAATAGTGTCGTATGTATCCTGCAGGTTTTCCCCTGACGGGCGGTTGATCGTCTCTGCCAGTGATGACAGAACAGTGAAGCTGTGGGACAAGAACAGCAGAGAGTGTGTTCACTCGTTCTGTGATCACGGCGGGTGAGTGAGCACAGCACAGCACAGCACACACACACACACACACACACACACACACACACACACACACACACACACACACACACTCACTCACTCAGGCTCCTCTGTTTGTGTTCAGGTATGTGAACACCGTGGCGTTTCACCCGAGTGGCACCTGTGTGGCAGCGGCTGGCACAGACAACACAGTGAAGGTGTGGGACATTCGCTCACACAGACTCCTGCAGCACTATCAGGGTGAGAGACTCACAGACACACACACACACACACACACACACACACACACACACACAAGCTCAGACTCCTGCAGCACTATCAGGGTGAGAGACACACAGACACACACACACACACACACACACACACACACACACACACGAGCTCAGACTCCTGCAGCACTATCAGGGTGAGAGACTCTCTCACACACAAACACACACACACCCACACACACACACACATTCTGACTTGATTTGGCGTGTTCTGGCGTGACATTTATTTAAAACATCAATCTCATAACATTATTTATTGCAGTTGTAATTTTGTAGTGCAAATTATTTAATTTGATGGGTAACAGCCCTATAGTGTCTTCTTATTAAAACTGAATTGATTGATCAAATGTAAGAATTTGACATGAAAGATGATGCATACATTTAATAAGGTAAAACAAAATCTCTTTATAAAAATAAGTAACACCCTGGGGTAAATATCACAAATATGGTGATTTAAGTATGTAAAATCTGAAAATATTGTTTCAGAATAAATATATTTACACCACCGAAAATCCCCTCCTCCCGTACATGGTACAGTACATACAATTTGCTATGTACTGTACCTGATAGGACCCAAGTTAATCAATATCGAATCGAATTGTGAACTTTGTGTCAATGCCCATCCTTAGCGTACTTGAAGCAAATGTTGTCTTTTCCATTTTTTTAGGGGTTCAAGCACGAAGTGCTGAAACCCTATTGTAATTGTACTGATTTTTATTATTAGGGGTTCAAGCACGAAGTGCTGAAACCCTATTGTAATTGTACTGATTTTTATTATTATTATTATTATTATTCTCCCCTAAAACGCATCGTGCAGCCCAAACCGTAAGAGCTGGAACCTTGAAACTTGGCCAAATGGTAGTCCTCAATTTGGGGAGAACCTATCAAAGTATGACCCAGATTGGCCCATAGGTGGCGCTATAGCAACCAAAAGCGCGGAACTGCTCATAACTCCTAGACCGTATGTCGTAGACTCAAGTGTCCTATATCATTGGAAAGCTGGACGCCTGAAGGTCAAAACGTATATCTCCGATTTTATTTCAGGTATGCAAATTTTTCCGCCATTTTGAATTTTGTCAAAAACCTACTTTTGCGAACTAGTCCCTGGTTTTTCACCCGATCGGAACCAAAGCAGTGCAGAAATGTTCTTTGGAGTCTGAAGATCAATAATTATCGAAAAAAAGTCGAAATTTCGATTCCTGGTCGCTAGGGGGTGATAAATTAATGTTGTGGGAGGAGCCTATTTTACTAAAATGGCTATAACTCGAAAAGGAAATGAGATATCTTCACCAAACTTGGTACACATGTGTAAGAGTTCAATCTGGGGTCATAGTAAAAAAATGTCGACGATTGATCACTAGGTGGCGCTATAACATGAAAAAAAACATGAAAAGGGCTATGACCACGTGACCGTTTGTCCGATTGACTTGAAAATTGGTATGCAGTGTCTTGGTCCAAGGTGCCATGTATGTCTATGAGGACTTTGGCGTATCTCGAAAAACATGGCCGCCATCGACCAATGAAATTTGAGCACCTATTAGACAAGGTTAACGGAGGCCGATCGGAACGAAACTCGATGGGCATGTTCAACTCATGGCCCTAGAGGTCTGTAAGAATTTTGAAAGAAATCGGCCACTAGTTGGCGCTAACGAGTTTTATGGCTCTGTAATCACGTGGTGTTACACTTATTGTCACAAAATGCATATCATTTGATAGATCTGCTCATGCTGAACAACTTTGCCTCAAGAACCATTGCTGTCAATCAAACCGTTCATTAAATATTCGCAATTATGTTAAAAACCTACTTTTGCGAACTAGTCCTAGGTTTTTTGCCCGATCGGAACAAGACCAGTCTAGGGTAATTCTCTGGACTCTCTAGATCAATAATTATCAAAAAAAGTTCAACTTTAGCATTTTTCGCATGGGTATATTGGGTCATAATGAAAATGGGCGTGGCAAAATGCATTTAAAAGCCTATAAATCCTAAACGAAAACTCAGAACTTCACAAAAATTGGTGAGCATATGTACCATAACAGTCTAAACAAGCATGTAAAATTTCATGAAGATCGTACGATAGGTGGCGCTATAACTGTTAAAAAGCTTTGAAAACCATATATTTCCTATGGTAAATTGCCTGTTTTGGCTGTAAATGGTCTTTTCCATCTATTATTTCAGTGGTTAAAAGCTTTACAAATAAAACTTAATGTCTTAAATGCTTATGTGCTTAAAGGCCTTAAATGCTTGAACCCCGATAAATGCTGCTTGCAGCTTTAATTATTATTATTATTATTATTATTTTCCCCTTAAACGCATCGTGCAGACCAAACCGTAAGAGCTGGAACCTTGAAACTTGGCCAAATGGTAGTCCTCAATTTGGGGAGAACCTATAAAAGTATGACCCCGATTGGCCCATAGGTGGCGCTATAGCAACCAAAAGCGCAAAACTGCTCATAACTACTAGACCGTATGTCGTAGACTCAAGTGTCTTATATCATTGGAAAGCTGGACGCCTGACGAACAAAACGTATATCTCCGATTTCATTTCCGCCATGATAGATTTTCCGCCATTTTGAATTTTGTCAAAAACTTACTTTTGCGAACTAGTCCTAGGTTTTTCGCCCGATCGGAACCAATCCAGTGCAGAAATGTTCTCTTGAGTCTGAATATCAAAAACTATCGAAAAAAAGTTGAAATTTCGATTCACGGACGCTAAGGGGCGCCAAAACGTACGTCGTGGGCAGGGCCTATTTTACTAAAATGGCTATAACTCCAGAAGTAAATGAGGTATCTTCACCAAACTTGGTACACATGTGTAAGAGGTCAATCTGAGGTCACAGTAAAAAAACCGCGGCGATTGGCCACATGGTGGCGCTATAACATGAAAAAAACATAAAACAGGCTATAACCACCTGACCGTTAGTCCGATTGACTTGAAAATTGGTTTGCAGTGTCTTGGTCCAAGGTGCCATGTATGTGTATGAGGACATTGGCGTATCTCAAAAAACATGGCCGCCATCGGCCAATGAAATTTGAGCACCTATTAGACAAGGTTAACGGAGGCCGATCGGAACGAAACTCGATGGGCATGTTCGACTCAAGGCCCTAGAGGTCTGTAAGAATTTTGAAAGAAATCGGCCACTAGTTGGCGCTAACGAGTTTTATGGCTCTGTAATCACGTGGTGTTACAAATATCCACACAATATGCATATCATTTGATAGATCTCCTCATCCTGAACAACTTTGCCTCAAGAACCATTGCTGTCAATCAAACCGTTCATTAAATATTCGCAAACATGTTAAAAACCTACTTTTGCGAACTAGTCCTAGGTTTTTCGCCCGATCGGAACCAGACCAGTCTAGGACAATTCTCTGGACTCTCTAGATCAAAAACTATCAAAAAAAAGTTGAACTTTTGCATTTGGATGGCTCTAATAGGGTCATTTATAAAATGGGCGTGTCAAAATACATTAAAAAGCCTATAAATCCTAAATAAAAACTCAGAACTTCACAAAAAGTGGTCAGCATATGTGACATAACATCATTAACAAGCATGAAAAATTCTATGGAGATCGTACGATAGGTGGCGCTATAACTGTTAAAAAGCTTTAAAATCATATATTTCCTATGGTAAACTGCCTGTATTGGCTGTAAATGGTCTTTTCCATCTCTGATCATATAATTTTCATATCATAATGTTCAAAACTAGTGCAATACAATTCTCTGGACTCACTAGATCAATAATTGTCAGAAAAAGTTGAACTACTTCATTTGGATAGCTATAATAGGTTCACTTCAAAATCTGGCCTTTACCAAGTGTCCCCGAAAGCCTATATCTCTTTAATCAATGCTCAGACCTTCTTAAAAACAAGTCAGAACGTGTGAAATATCACCCTGAACAAGCATGAAAATTTTCAGACAGATCGGACAAAATTTGCCTCTATAACAGTTAAAAAGGTGAAAATGATATGAATTAATGGCATGTTAAGCCAATAAGTGGTATTTTACTGCCCCCCGCTGTTTAAAATAGTCATTTTCTCATATTGGTATTGGTATCAGCCATGGTAAATCATGATAAATGATGGTGTGTGTGTGTGTGTGTGTGTGTGTGTGTGTGTGTGTGTGTGTGTGTGTGTGTGTGTGTGTGTGTGTGTGTGTGTGTGGTACAAATATAACAAAGGTTTTATTTTCCAACATGAAAACAAACATAACAGAGTGCTAGTGCACAAACAATAACCGACAATGATAATGGATGAGAGGGGAACTTAAATACACAGATCAAGACAAGGACAACAGGTGACGGTTATGATGATGAGGAGCAGGTGATGATGAGGAGGGTGATGAGGAGCAGGTGCAGGTGATGACGACAGATAGTGAATGTGATGAAGACAGAAGGTGAATGTGATGAAGGTGAATGTGACACCAATATCACTAAAACATTTGTGTGTGTGTGTGTGTGTGTGTGTGTGTGTGTGTGTGTGTGTGTGTGTGTGTAGCATTATTGTGTGTAGCATATGTAGCAAGTATGCATTATTGAGTTAACATGGAAACACTGGTTTGCTTTAGTGCAGAAAACTGGTCAAAATCATGAGGTTTAAAGTGAAAGTGAGCCAATAAGTGGTCTTCTACTGCCCTCTGCTGGCCATTCTACTTATTAATTAAATTTTTCCACATGTGCTTGCATTTATACTTGAATACACACTAAAAATCACTTATATAGCAATAACTATTATAACACAATCATATTTTGTCAGTGTTAATCACTTTATTTGCACTGACACTTCAAATAATTGCTAGTAATGTGGTAAATCATGGTAAATCATGGTTAACTATGCTGTGTGTGTGTGTCTGTGTGTGTGTGTGTGTGTGTGTGTGTGTGTGTGTGTGTGTGTGTGTGTGTGTAAGCATGCATTGAGTTAACATGGATAAACTGGTTTGCTTTAGTGCAGAAAACTGGTTTAAAGTGAAAGTGAGCCAATAAGTGGTCTTCTACTGCCCTCTGCTGGCCATTCTACTTATTAATGAAATATTTCAACATGTGCTTGCATTCATACTTGAATACACACTAAAAAAATCACTTATATAGCAATAACTTTTATAACACAATCATATTTTGTCAGTGTTAATCACTTTATTTGCACTGACACTTCAAATAATTGCTAGTAATGTGATAAATCAGGCTAGAAACATGGTAAATCAAAGTAAATAATACTAGATTGTCGTTTATCTCCTGGTAAATAATACTAGAACGTGGTATATCATGGTAAATCATGGTAAATCATGGTTAACTAAACTGTGTGTGTATGTGTGTGTGTGTGTGTGTGTGTGTGTGTGTGTGTGTGTGTGTGTGTGTGTGTGTGTGTGTAAGCATGCATTGAGTTAACATGGAAAAACTGGTTTGCTTTAGTGCAGAAAACTGGTTTAAAGTGAAAGTGAGCCAATAAGTGGTCTTCTAGTGCCCTCTGCTGGCCATTCTACTCAATAATGAAATATTTTAAGTCAAGTCAAGTCAAGTCAAGTATATTTGTATAGCGCTTTTCACAATACAGATTGTATCAAAGCAGCTTCACAGTATTAAATTAAAATAATACAACAAGGTTTGTTTCTAGTGGAATTTATTGATAAAATCAAATTAGATATCCCCAGAATATCCCCAACTGAGCAAGCCAAAGGCAACAGTGGCAAGGAACCGAAAAACTCCATCAAGTGACCTAATAGTGTCCTAAAACTCCATCAGGTGACCCAATGGAGAAAAAAAAAACCTTGGGAGAACCCAGGCTCAGTCGGGGGCCAGTTCTCCTCTGGCGTTTATTAACTAGAGGCCGGAATGTAATTTGAACTGTAAGATTAAAAATATTATATGAATGCCTGGCTGAAGAGATGCGACTTTAATCTAGTTTTAAACTGGGAGAGCGAGTCTGAGCAACGAACAGTATCAGGAAGGCTATTCCAGAGTTTTGGAGCTTTTACATGTGCTTTTGCATTCATACTTGGACACACACTAAAAATCACGTATATAACTAACTATTATAACACAATAATATTTTGTCAGTGTTCATCACCTCATTTGCACTGACACTTCACATAATTGCTAGTAATGTGGTTAATCATGCTAGAAACATTGTAAATCATAGTAAATAATACTGAAATGAGGTGTATCAAGGTAAATCATGCTAGAATCCTAATAAATCATTCTGGAACATGGTATATGATAGTAAATCATGCTAGAATCATATTAAATAATTCTAGAATGTGGCAAATCGTTGTGGGAGGAGCCTATTTTACTCAAATGGCTATAACTCAAGAAGTAAATGAGATATCTTCACCAAACTCAGTACACATGTGTATGGGTTCAATTTGAGGTCACAGTAAACAATTTTATGGAGATCGGACCATAGGTGGCGCTATAACTGTTAAAAAGCTTTAAAACCATATATATCCCATGGCAAATTGCCTGTATTGGCTGTAAATGGTCTTTTCCATCTATTATGTCAGTGGTTACATGCTTGCTAAATAAATCTTAATAACTTTTGATGCTTTTGTGCTTTAATGACTTAGAGGCCTTAACTGCTTGAACCCCGATAAATGCTGCTTGCAGCTTTAATTTTTTATTGTAATTTTTTTTTTTTTTGCACCAGATTGCTTCGTTTACATGTTAAAATCACCAAACAATTCTACTGGGGGACAATTGTGAGTTTCAGTGCAGCTTCAAAGTCTCGACACGATCCAGCCGAGGAATAAGAGTCTTATCTAGACAAACCAGCGGCCATTTTAGAACAAAATAAACATTTATATACTTTTAACCACAAATGCTGGTCTCGCACTAGCTGTGATGTGACACACATTACGTTAAAAACCTTAATTTCTTTTCGACTGAAGAAAGACATGAACATCAAATTTTAATTCTAAAGTGAACAAATCCTTCAACTAATATAAACTAACAATAATCAATATATTTTTACAGCATTTATTAATCTTTGTTAATGTTAGTTAATAATAATGTTATTAACACCTAAGATTAATAGATGCTGTAGAAGTGTAACTAAATGTTAACTAATGCAATGTTAACAATTTTTCTCATTTCCTGTCATCTCAAACCTTGTAACTTTAATAAATGAAAAATTTGTGCGTATTAAATTAATCTCTCATGTCTGGAGCACAAACACTGCAGGCCGACACACATATATGGTTATGTTAATTAACATTATCCAGTAATGCATAATGCATGCAGAAGATATAAGTGTAGATAAAGATGATCCAGGATGAAGCAGTGAGTGTGATGCCTGCAGTGTCTGCCTTCGCCTGCGGGGGGCGTGTGAACGGTGTGATGCCTGCAGTGTCTGCCTTCGCCTGCGGGGGGCGTGTGAAGGGTGTGATGCCTGCAGTGTCTGCCTTCGCCTGCGGGGGGCGTGTGAAGGGTGTGACGCTTGCAGTGTCTGCCTTCGCCTGCGGGGGGCGTGTGAACGGTGTGACGCCTTGCAGTGTCTGCCTTCGCCTGCGGGGGGCGTGTGAAGGGTGTGACGCTTGCAGTGTCTGCCTTCGCCTGCGGGGGGCGTGTGAAGGGTGTGACGCTTGCAGTGTCTGCCTTCGCCTGCGGGGGGCGTGTGAAGGCCGAGAGAGCTGGAGATCAGAGAGAACGAGACTGGGAGTAAACCTAGAACAGCTGCAGATGTCCAGCCTTCAGGCGTTTCCAGCACACTGAACCAATGAAAACACTTCTGCAAAAATTAAACCAAAGTTTGCAAACTGACCAAAAAAAAAAGAAAAAAGAAAAACTGGAAATATTGTTTGGATCAGCAATTATCTCTACAATACATTTAAAAGTAAATTCATGCACATTATTATATATTTCTTAAAAATATTTTAACAAAATTGCTTCTGCTTATTTTTATTTAAAAAACTTTTGAACTTGACAACATACAAAAACAAGCAAGGTCAATAAGTCAAATTTGACCTAATGACAAGACAAGGTTTGTTGAACGTCATGTGGTGCGACTCCTCAAAGATGTAGTAATATTTGTGAATTATTAATAATTCATGATATTTTTGCAACAACAACAAAAAAAGAACACTTTTTACCTTGAAAACATGTAATTCTATACATTAAACTGGGTTTGGTTGCAATGACATTTTATTATTGAAAATTGTTCAATTTAAAGTTTTACAATTGATTCAGCTTTTATGGTTAATATGTTTTATGTAATTGTCTGTAATGTCAAGCTTGTGTAGTTCATGAGATTGTAGTGTTCAGATGGTATAAGTGTGTGTGTGTGTGTATGTTTCAGTTCATAGTGCGGCGGTGAACGGCCTCTCCTTCCATCCGTCTGGAAACTTCCTCATCTCAGCCTCCAGCGACTCCACACTGAAGATCCTGGACCTGCTGGAGGGCCGGCTGCTCTACACACTGCACGGCCATCAGGTACACACCACTGACCCCTGACCTCTGACCCCGACCCTGACCCCCGACCTCCAGCGACTCCACACTCAAGATCCTGGTCCTGCTGGAGGGCCGGCTGCTCTACACACTGCACGGCCATCAGGTACACACCACTGACCCCTGACCTCTGACCCCGACCCTGACCCCTGACCTCCAGCGACTCCACACTCAAGATCCTGGTCCTGCTGGAGGGCCGGCTGCTCTACACACTGCACAGCCATCAGGTACACACCACTGACCCCTGACCTCTGACCCCGACCCTGACCCCCGACCCTGACCCCTGACCTCCAGCGACTCCACACTCAAGATCCTGGTCCTGCTGGAGGGCCGGCTGCTCTACACACTGCACGGCCATCAGGTACACACCCCTGACCCCTGACCTCTGACCCCGACCCTGACCCCCGACCCTGACCCCTGACCTCCAGCGACTCCACACTCAAGATCCTGGTCCTGCTGGAGGGCCGGCTGCTCTACACACTGCACGGCCATCAGGTACAAACCAATGACCCCTGACCTCTGACCCCGACCCTGACCCCCGACCCTGACCCCTGACCTCCAGCGACTCCACACTCAAGATCCTGGACCTGCTGGAGGGTTGGCTGCTCTACACACTGCACGGCCATCAGGTACACACCACTGACCCCTGACCTCTGACCCCCGACCCTGACCCCTGACCTCCAGCGACTCCACACTCAAGATCCTGGTCCTGCTGGAGGGCTGGCTGCTCTACACACTGCACAGCCATCAGGTACACACCACTGACCCCTGACCTCTGACCCCGACCCTGACCCCTGACCTCCAGCGACTCCACACTCAAGATCCTGGTCCTGCTGGAGGGCCGGCTGCTCTACACACTGCACGGCCATCAGGTACACACCACTGACCCCTGACCTCTGACCCCCGACCCTGACCCCTGACCTCCAGCGACTCCACACTCAAGATCCTGGTCCTGCTGGAGGGCCGGCTGCTCTACACACTGCACAGCCATCAGGTACACACCACTGACCCCTGACCCCGACCCTGACCCCTGACCTCCAGCGACTCCACACTCAAGATCCTGGACCTGCTGGAGGGCCGGCTGCTCTACACACTGCACAGCCATCAGGTACACACCACTGACCCCTGACCTCTGACCCCGACCCTGACCCCCGACCTCCAGCGACTCCACACTCAAGATCCTGGTCCTGCTGGAGGGCCGGCTGCTCTACACACTGCACGGCCATCAGGTACACACCACTGACCCCTGACCTCTGACCCCGACCCTGACCCCTGACCTCCAGCGACTCCACACTCAAGATCCTGGTCCTGCTGGAGGGCCGGCTGCTCTACACACTGCACAGCCATCAGGTACACACCACTGACCCCTGACCTCTGACCCCGACCCTGACCCCTGACCTCCAGCGACTCCACACTCAAGATCCTGGTCCTGCTGGAGGGCCGGCTGCTCTACACACTGCACGGCCATCAGGTACAAACCAATGACCCCTGACCTCTGACCCCCGACCCTGACCCCTGACCTCCAGCGACTCCACACTCAAGATCCTGGACCTGCTGGAGGGTTGGCTGCTCTACACACTGCACGGCCATCAGGTACACACCACTGACCCCTGACCTCTGACCCCCGACCCTGACCCCTGACCTCCAGCGACTCCACACTCAAGATCCTGGTCCTGCTGGAGGGCCGGCTGCTCTACACACTGCACAGCCATCAGGTACACACCACTGACCCCTGACCCCGACCCTGACCCCTGACCTCCAGCGACTCCACATTCAAGATCCTGGTCCTGCTGGAGGGCCGGCTGCTCTACACACTGCACAGCCATCAGGTACACACTGTTGACCCCTGACCCCGACCCTGACCCCTGACCTCCAGCGACTCCACATTCAAGATCCTGGACCTGCTGGAGGGCCGGCTGCTCTACACACTGCACAGCCATCAGGTACACACCACTGACCCCTGACCCCTGACCTCCAGCGACTCCACACTGAAGATCCTGGACCTGCTGGAGGGTTGGCTGCTCTACACACTGCACGGCCATCAGGTACACACCACTGACCCCTGACCCCGACCCTGACCCCTGACCTCCAGCGACTCCACATTCAAGATCCTGGACTTGCTGGAGGGTTGGCTGCTCTACACACTGCACAGCCATCAGGTACACACCACTGACCCCTGACCTCCAGCGACTCCACACTGAAGATCCTGGACCTGCTGGAGGGTTGGCTGCTCTACACACTGCACGGCCATCAGGTACACACCACTGACCCCTGACCCCGACCCTGACCCCTGACCTCCAGCGACTCCACATTCAAGATCCTGGACCTGCTGGAGGGCCGGCTGCTCTACACACTGCACAGCCATCAGGTACACACCACTGACCCCTGACCCCGACCCTGACCCCTGACCTCCAGCGACTCCACATTCAAGATCCTGGTCCTGCTGGAGGGCCGGCTGCTCTACACACTGCACAGCCATCAGGTACACACTGTTGACCCCTGACCCCGACCCTGACCCCTGACCTCCAGCGACTCCACATTCAAGATCCTGGACCTGCTGGAGGGCCGGCTGCTCTACACACTGCACAGCCATCAGGTACACACCACTGACCCCTGACCCCGACCCTGACCCCTGACCTCCAGCGACTCCACACTGAAGATCCTGGACCTGCTGGAGGGCCGGCTGCTCTACACACTGCACGGCCATCAGGTACACACTGTTGACCTCTGACCTCTAACCCTGACCCCGACCCTGACCCCTGACCTCCAGCGACTCCACACTCAAGATCCTGGACCTGCTGGAGGGTTGGCTGCTCTACACACTGCACGGACATCAGGTACAAACCACTGACCTCTGACCCTGACCTTAACCCTGACCCCCGACCCTGACCCCTGACCTCCAGCGACTCCACATTCAAGATCCTGGTCCTGCTGGAGGGTTGGCTGCTCTACACACTGCACGGACATCAGGTACAAACCACTGACCTCTGACCCTGACCTTAACCCTGACCCCCGACCCTGACCCCTGACCTCCAGCGACTCCACATTCAAGATCCTGGTCCTGCTGGAGGGTTGGCTGCTCTACACACTGCACGGACATCAGGTACACACCACTGACCTCTGACCCTGACCTTAACCCTGACCCCCGACCCTGACCCCTGACCTCCAGCGACTCCACATTCAAGATCCTGGTCCTGCTGGAGGGTTGGCTGCTCTACACACTGCACGGACATCAGGTACACACCGCTGACCCCAGACCCTGACCCCTGACCTCCAACGACTCCACACTCAAGATCCTGGATCTGACCCTGACCTCCAGTGACTGATCTGACGCTGATCTTCAGCGAAGATCCTGGACCTGACCCTTGATCCTTGACCCTCCACACACACTCCAGAACCTGTGCGCTGAAGACAGAGTCTTGGACACGAGGCAAACACTGACCTGACGACTGCTGTGTATTCTTAGACAACCTTCTTCATGCACTAAATCACACATACACTCCTATAACTTCTGCATTATTACTTGATGCACATCGTACTTTAGTCCTCAAGAGGCAGTTTATGGCACCAGGGCTGATGGAGCGCTTGGGAATCATGCTTTTGCTTGATGGGTTGAAGCGTATGTTGTTCTGCATATGAATGAATGAATCACATGACAGAAGTGATCTGTTCGTTCCAACCCTGCCACTTCACTAGGTGTTGTGTTTTCCCTTCAGCGGAGCGTTGGCTAAATCAATCGAGTATTAAAGCGCACGCCTACATACCGAAGGTGAGTCATGTTAGCGCTCAGACCTGAAGCCTCCTGGTTAGCGTTAGTGTAGCGAACGCCTGCTAGCGTCAGTGGGATGAGCGCGTGACCTCTGTCAGCCTTCAGCTCAACACACCGCTGGAAACTCAGTCAGCACATGAGGAAGTCTGCTCGAAGACGTGTTTTGGGTTCAGTGTTCAGTCATGTGATGGGCAGCTCGGTAAAGGTGTACTGTGGTAAACCCCATTGGTTAACTAGCTACTGTGATTAGCTATATTGGTTGTGTTGATGGCAGATCAGACTCAGAGGCAGCAGGAGTTGTCGAGACTCACGTTTGGACCGTCACTGGATTCGTCTCTGACACATTAATGGTGGTTCCACGAGTCCGATGTGCTGATCCGAGGTCTGATGCTGGTGTCTGACCTCATCTTCTACACGGCTGTTGCGTAACGTCCCACTGAAAGGCTCTTGTTCAGTCCACACTCACAAACACTGCTGTTCGGCTCTCCAGCTCCTGCTATAGCGTCAGTTCCAGATATACAGAGGCCTTTCAATATCACAATGTCTTGGTCTTAATTTTAATATGAAGGATTTATTTTGGTTTATTATGTGCTTGATATTTTTAGCAAGATCTAGCAACACAAATCTTTTCCCTGTGGTTTTCCTGCACTGCACACATACAGAAGAGACACAAGTCCCTGATAAGAGTTTAAATATGCCATTAACAACTAGTTCATTTCACTTCCGTACACACCGCATAGAACTTAAGTTCTTTAACATAAATTCATGAAATCAAAATTGACCTCATGTGCTTTATTAGCACACATTACTATTCTTGTGGTCAACATCATCCATGCAAGTTAATCCACAAAAAACATTTTTTGTCTTTGTAATCTTTGATCAAAATCTAAAAATGTGCTTCCTTCTGTGTTCAGATCTGAAGGGAACGCCTACTTTTCTAGATCCAATCAATACCCAGCAGAAAAAAGCCACGCCTCTATTTTTCTCATTCAGTTTTCCTTTTCACTGGGAAAACAGGTCACAATTGAAATCAAAAGTGAAGTCGGCCACAACTTCCAGTTCACGATGACTTAATTAAAAAAAACAAAAAATTTTGTGATATGAAAATCTGATACCGTCACATGGCAAATCCTAACTTTACAAGGTCATTACACCACACACACACTAGCATGAAGCATCGCACACACAGACACCACACACACACTAGCATGAAGCATCGCACACACAGACACCACACACACACACTAGCATGAAGCATCGCACACACAGACACCACACACACACTAGCATGAAGCACCTGCTGAGAGAGACTCCGGCCAATGACAGCTTCCAGAGAGACAGACTCGTGCTGATGACTACAGGAACCTTGTGAACTCTTACGGGCCATTCACAAACCTTTATGAGAATGAGATTTAGCCAAAGATAAATGTGTTTTATCTGATGACCACACTAATGCATCAGGTAAAGCACATTCACAGGCTGCACTGCTACTGCTAACATCAGTCTTCATGAATTATGACAATCCTCTGCAGTCGGAGTGAAATCTTTATTTCCATGCTCGTGACACGTATTACTGAAGATGAAGGGTCACCAAAAGGAAGTGCAGTTTTTACCTTGATGACGAATCTAAAGACATGTCAGAAACACTTCTTTACATGTTTGTACTGAGACAAAACTCAAGAATAATGTGAACAGTGCGATCCGTCCGGTGAGGCTCATAGACCGGCTCAGACTGTTAGTCAGCATCAGTCTGTCTCGCACATGTGCTGATCCAGTTCCTAGTCAGGTCAAGTCGAGTCTCCTTAAAGTCCCTGTAAAGGCAATTCTAAAAAAAAGTTCTAAACACATTATAAATGTTAGAAATGTATTGCTAAATCATATTACAAAGACTGTGCACTGTGAAGTACTGAATTGTGGAGTTAGACCGTTAAACAGTTTTTCACCGTTGCTGTGTTCCGGATTTTTTGGCCGGGGCTAAAACGGGGGCTCGATGACGCACTGAGGCCCCCTGAGCTATTGGACTCGCCCCTACTTGATGACGCACTGGAGCCCCATTCACATCAGTTTGCAACTCAATCGCGAGTTACTGTCAGTACTATTATTTACTACATCCTACAGTTTGCTAGCTAACTATGCCTTCGTAACGGAAATGCGTATTACCTGGATGCGATCACGTACAAAACAGATCGGTGTCCTTATTTAAATTTCCGAAAAACTATCATATCAACAAGAGGTGGATTCATTTTGTGAAGAGCCACCTTGATGGAGAGCTGAGGATCACCGCCAAAATCCGCCTCTGTAGTGATCATTTTACATGGGATAGTTTTATAAACTTTCGTCGGAGACAACTGGGATTCATTGACTGATAATCCGCTGTTACTGGTGAATGTGGCCGAACCGACTATCTCCCGCCTCGGCCTTCATCCTCCCGTCGCGCCGACAACTGGTGCCATCATTGGCAGTGCGTGCCCACCAATGAGTGTAAGTTGCCTTGTGTGCTTATGTTATAATTATAGTAGGTAGTCCAGGCTCGAACATGTATGGCTTTGTAAAACAAATTAAGCTGCTAGGAGCATCCATTCCGGCTGTAGCGGTGACAGTTGAGTGTTGTTGTGAGTCGACGGCAGCGTGCTTTCCCGCGAGTGGGCGTGGTTTCAGCGCAGCCAGCGGACACGCCCCCAGCGTTTGAGAGCAGAGACTACTGCTCATTTTTTCAAGATTTTGATCGCTTATCTTATGTACTTGCCGGCTTTTTTTATCATTAAAATTTGTCTGGGTGGCTAATAACACATTTTTCTGTGGTGTGACAAACTCAGAACACATACTTAATTTTGACTTTACAGGGACTTTAATTTATATAACGCTTTTAACAATATAGATTGTTTCAAAGAAGCTTTACAGTGATAATAGGAAATTAAAGTAACAGAGATTGTTTTGACTTTACAGCAGATCTAGAATAAAGTTATTGTCCAGATAAAGTTAGTTTTGATTGATATCAAATTTTCATTTGGGATAAACAGAGAGACTAATATTAGCGTAGACACCATCCTTCTTATGATGTAACGAGTACATCAGGATTTATGGGAAGTGTTCCCGGTTCCGGCTGACCTAATCTATGCAGCCTAACATTGGATTATAGAAGTCTATAATGTGTTATGTGAATGCTAGGTCAAAGAGATGTGTCTTTAGTCTAGCTTTGAACTGACAGAGTGTGTCTGCTTCCCGGACAATGTTAGGAAGACTGTTCCAGAGTTTTGGTGCTAAATAGGAGAAGGATCTACCGCCAGCAGTCGATTTAGATATTCTAGGTATTATCAACTGGCCAGAGTTTTGAGATCGTAATAGACGTGAAGGACTATAATGTGTTAAGAGCTCGCTCAAGCACTGCGGAGCTAAACCATTTAGTGCTTTGTAAGTGATCAGCAATATTTAAAAATTGATGCGATGTTTAATAGGGAGCCAGTGCAGTGTTGACAGAACTGGGCTAATATGGTCATACTTCCTGGTTCTGGTAAGAACTCGAGCTGCTGCGTTTTGGACCACCCAGTAGAGCATTACAGTAATCTAGCCTTGAGGTCATGAACACATGGACTAATTGTTCCGCATTTGTCAATGAGAGCATATGGCGTAATTTAGATATGTTTTTAAGATGGAAAAATGCGGTTTTACAGATACTAGACACGTGACTTTCAAATGAAAGATTGGTATCAAAGAGCACACACCCACACACACACACACACACACACACACCCAGGTTCCTAACCGACGACGAAGACTTAACAGAGCAGCCATCGAGTGTTAGACAGTATTCTAGGTTATTACGTGAAGAAGTTTTTTGTCCAATAATTAGAATCTCTGTTTTTTCAGAATTTAGTAGTAGGAAATTACTAGTCATCCAGTTTTTTATATCAGCTGTGCATTCCGTTAATTTAGTGAATTGGTGCGTTTCATCAGGGCATGAAGAGATATAGAGCTGAGTATCGTCAGTAGGGCTGTACTCAAGCAAAGAAAATCTTGGTCGACTGAAGTCCTGAAGTTTTCGACTAAAAATCGACTAAAATCGACAAAAAATGACGTTAGAAAAAAAACGTTAAATTAATTAGCTGCGCACTGTGCTCAGTACTTGGTAGCCTTGTTGTCCGCCTAAATTAATTATAAATAAACATAAAAAAACTAGTAGGCTATTTGCAGTATTAAATCGTTTTTGACGTAATTAATTTGCACTGAAATGAGTCTGACACACGAGTCTGTCGGCTGTCGGCTCTGACAGCGTTGCATCACGTGCACCTGCGCAATATCATAGCCTATGATTTCCGAAAATAGTACTATGTTGTCAACTAGTGATATCATGACAAGAACTTTTGAGGAATATGTAACATAATTTAGACAATTGTTTCTGTCATATGTATTATAATAACTGACAGACTCTATAATTTCAGCCGCTCTGTGCAGCTCGCACAGAGTGAGGCTGAACCTATTTTTTACAGTCTATGGGCTGAACATAGGAGCTCAGCTTCGCGGCTGAGACACGAATAGACTATTAACTTAAAGCTTTTACTCTTAAACACAAAAGGCACGTCCACTTTAATAAAAAAATAATATTTATTAAACAAACCAGATCAAGTAATATTCAGCAAACCTTCTAGTTGCCTACTTTCTTCAATCTGTCCGTTTTCTCCGGTGAGTTGGGCTAATCCAAAAGAAGTGAAAACAAGGGGGGTGTTCTGAAGACAGACTGTTACTGTTATGATTTGGCAGAAATGAAGCGGAGAGAGAATCCATATGCGAGCATACTTTAATTAAACAAACAGGTAATCCAGGCAGAAAACAGAACACGAAACTCAGGACAGGAACAAGGTAACAGCTACAACGACCGACAAGCCACAACTGAAACACAGAGGTATAAATACACAGACAGACAAGCTAAACAAGATAACAAGGGGGTGTGGTTAATCAGAGACACCTGGGAAGACTAATCAACAACAGGAGACAGCTAAACATAAGACAGGGGAACACATGACAGACAAGAACGAGACAAAACCCACACCGTGACATAGCCCCCCCTCTATGGGCGGCTCCCGACGCCCATCAAAACAACAACAAAAATAAACAATAGTTCAGGAGGGTGGTGGAGCGGAGGCGGACCCGGGGGCGGGATGGAGGGCCAGGCCCGTGGAACGGCAGAGGACCTGGAGACTGCGGCAGTACGGGAGGCCAGGGCAGATCAGGCTGTGCAGGCGACCGGGGCGGAGCAGGCTGTGCAGGCGACCAGGGCGGAGCAGGCTGTGCAGGCGACCAGGGCGGAGGCGACCCCTCAGGCGGCCAGGGCGGAGACGAACCTTCAGGCGGCCAGGGCGGAGACGAACCCTCAGGCGGCCAGGGCGGAGGCGACCCCTCAGGCGGCCAGGGCGGAGGCGACCCCTCAGGCGGCCAGGGCGGAGGAGGCTGTGCAGGCGACCAGGGCGGAGGCGACCCCTCAGGCGGCCAGGGCGGAGACGAACCTTCAGGCGGCCAGTGCGGAGACGAACCCTCAGGCGGCCAGGGCGGAGGCGACCCCTCAGGCGGCCAGGGCGGAGGCGACCCCTCAGGCGGCCAGGGCGGAGGCGACCCCTCAGGCGGCCAGGGCGGAGGCGACCCCTCAGGCGGCGGCGACCCCTCAGGCGGCCAGGGCGGAGGCGACCCCTCTGGCAGCCAAGGCGGAGGCGACCCCTCAGGCGGCCAGGGCGGAGGCGACCCCTCAGGTGGCCATGGCGGAGACGACCCTTCGGGTGGCCACGGCGGTGAAGACCCCTCGGGCAGCCACGGCGGTGAAGACCCCTCGGGTGGCCACGGCGGAGAAGACCCTTCAGGTGGCCATGGCGGAGAAGACCCTTCGGGTGGCCATGGTGGTGAAGACCCTTCGGGTGGCCACGGCGGAGAAGACCCTTCAGGTGGCCATGGTGGCGAAGACCCTTCAGGTGGCCATGGTGGTGAGGACCCCTCAGGTGGCCATGGCCCCTCGAGTGGCCAGGACGGAGCCCTATGCCCCCCCCCCAAAAAATACTTGGGAAAAGTCCCGGGTACCAGAGAGGGCTCGTTGCAGGGCAGCGATGAGGGCTCGGTACTGGGCAGATCCAGCGACGAGGGCTCAGTGCTGGGCAGATCCAGCGACGAGGGCTCGGTGCTGGACAGATCCAGCGACGAGGGCTCGGTGCTGGGCAGATCCAGCGACGAGGGCTTTGTGCTGGGCAGATCCAACGATGAGGGCTTTGTGCTGGGCAGATCCAGCGATGAGGGCTTTGTGCTGGGCAGATCCAGCGACGAAGAAGGCTCTGAGCTGGACAGGACCAGCGGCGAAGAAGGCTCTGAGCTGGGCAGGACCAGCGGCGAAGAAGGCTCTGAGCTGGGCAGGACCAGCGGCGAAGAAGGCTCTGAGCTGGGCAGGACCAGCGGCGAAGAAGGCTCTGAGCTGGGCAGGACCAGCGGCGAAGAAGGCTCTGAGCTGGGCAGGACCAGCGGCGAAGAAGGCTCTGAGCTGGGCAGGACCAGCGACGAAGAGGGCTCTGAGCTGGACAGGACCAGCGGTGAAGAGGGCTCTAAACTGGGCAGGACCAGCGGTGAAGAGGGCTTTGAGCTGGGCAGGACCAGCGGCGAAGAGGGCTTTGAACTGGCGTGAACAGTCTCTGGATCGGCAGAAGTGACGTGAACAGTCTCTAGATCAACAGAAGCGACGTGAACAGTCTCTGGGTCAGCAGAAGCGACGTGAACAGTCTCTGGATCAGCAGATGCCAAACTCACATAAAAGGGTGAAAACAGTTGCAGTGCCAAGACAATATACTGTTTCAGAGTCCAGCTAGGGTCATGCAATGGCATAAGGTTGTCAAGCGGTTCAGAAAGTCCTCCTCGAAAAAATATCATCAAGCATACCTCTTCCATGCAAGTCTGGGGGGCAAGCTCCAAAAAGTCAACCACGTACTCCTCTATGGTTCGATCTCCTTGACGGAGAAGCATAATTTGTGCTGCTGGATTCATCTTTGGTTCGGTCGTTCTGTTATGATTTGGCAGAAATGAAGCGGAGAGAGAATCCATATGCGAGCATACTTTAATTAAACAAACAGGTAATCCAGGCAGAAAACAGAACACGAAACTCAGGACAGGAACAAGGTAACAGCTACAACGACCGACAAGCCACAACTGAAACACAGAGGTATAAATACACAGACAGACAAGCTAAACAAGATAACAAGGGGGTGTGGTTAATCAGAGACACCTGGGAAGACTAATCAACATAACAGGAGACAGCTAAACATAAGACAGGGGAACACATGACAGACAAGAACGAGACAAAACCCACACCGTGACAGTTACCTGTGAAACAGGGGTGCTCTGAAAACACCCCCATTAGCAATTAGTGCTTTCCACCTGATGAAATGAACGCAGAAAAACTGATGAAATGAACGCGGAAAAACTGATTACCGGTAAATGAACGCGACAAAACTGATGAAATGAACGCGGCAAAACTGATTACCGGTAAATGAACGCGACAATACTAATGAAATGAACGCGGCAAAAAATCGACCAATCAGAATTTTGGTCGAGCCAGAACGTATCGACCAAATAATCGACTAATCGACTGGAAGAATACAGCCCTAATCGTCAGCATAACAGTGAAAGCTAATGCCATGTTTCCTAATGATATCTCCTAAGGGTAGCATGTACAGAGTGAACAGCAGCGGTCCTAGTACTGAGCCTTGTGGTACGCCATACTGAACTTGTGATCGATGAGACATCTCTTCATTTACTGCTACAAACTGATAACGGTCAGATAAGTGTGATTTAAACCATGCTAGTGCAATTCCACTAATGCCAACATAATGTTCTAGTCTATTTAAAAGAATGTTGTGGTCAATGGTGTCAAATGCAGCACTAAGATCGAGTAACACTAATAGAGAGACACAACCACGATCGGATGATAAGAGCAAATCATTTGTGACTCTAACGAGAGCAGTCTCAGTACTATGGTACGGTCTAAATCCTGACTGGAAATCCTCACAGATATCATTTCTTTCTGAAAAGGAACACAGTTGTGAGGATACCGCCTTTTCTAATATCTTTGACAGAAAAGTTAGATTCGAGATCGGCCTGTAATTGACTAATTCTGTAGGATCGAGTTGTGTTTTTTTAACAAGCGGTTTAATCATAGCCAGCTTAAAGGTTGTTGGTACGTATCCTAGAGACAAAGACGAATTAATGATATTAAGAAGAGGATCTATGACCTCTGGGAGCATCTCTTTCAGTAGCTTAGTCGGTATAGGGTCTAACATACATGTTGTCGAATTAGATGATTTAATGAGTTTAGCGAATTCTTATATTCCTATAGCAATAAATGAATCAAATTACTGTAGTAGACGGTTGCATAGTTATAATTTTCTCCCTGATATTGTCAATCTTATAAGTGAAGAAGTTCATTAAGTCATTACTGCTGTGCTGCTTGGAAACGTCTTGGCTTGCAGCTTTATTTTTTCTTAGCCATATTTCTAACATGCAGTCAAACGTGACACTCAACAAACCTCACCTGTTCAGAATTGAGAATTTTGAGACTGCAGAACATGAAAACATTTTAATAAGAAGCGGTTAGTCTGAAGTCCTCTGTAATAAGCTGAAGAAAGGCCAAATGTTCTTTCTCTGGGTTGAGTACATGTATGCGTATCGATATGAAACAGCTTCTCAAACAGTCTTTATCATTATGATACAATCTTTCAGATTTCACAGAAGTACTGGGAATAAAGTTTATAAACACTGTAAATCAGGTGATTTTAGGTTGATGTTTTGGCTGCAAGTCTGTAAATGTTTATTATTTATGACTAAACCTAATTGTGTTTTTATACTTTTAGATTTTTTATATTTATTCTTAATTATTTACTACTGTTTCTTGTGTTGAAACGCTCTTTCCGTCTGTCTGTCGGTAGGGAAGCGTAAGATGGCACTAGAACAGTTCAGAATGCTGGAATCCAGTCATTTATCCAGATCAGTGCTCAAGACATGCGGTAAATAATGCCACTAATACCAGTAAACTGACGACGCAAACCTTAGTAAATCACGTCTGAAAGGGAAACTCCTACAAATGCATCACTAACCGCAGAAATAATGGTGTTTTTCTCTCTGCGTGTCTTTAGTAAATCCTGACAGTAGTTTTGAACATGTGACGAGTGTCTGCGCTGATCGAGCTGTGACGGCTCTTCTCAGCTGTAGATATTGAGCATGTTTTACAGGAGATGTGCAGATGTTGCGTCTCTGAGCATGTGCGCACACGTGTGTGAATGTACGTGTTACAGACGTGTTCATCAGAAGAGACTCGTCCACATTCCTCATGTTCATCTGCCATCACCTCTTCCTCTGCCGCTTCAGGCTGAGACACGTCCGTCTTATACAACAGCACACGGCTCTAAAGCTCATGCTTTACTCCAGCCTCGACACACAGTGCTCAGATCAGGTTACACTCGTGTGTTTTACAGTAACCGTGATGAACTGCGCTGTGAAGCCTGTACTGCAGTCTTTGTTGTGTTCATAGTAGCCTATACAGTTGTAATCTAAATTATTCAACCCACTGCGAATCAGGTTTATTGGCAAAATGTACAGACTTTAATCTGTTTGCAATAAACAAATCAAACAAAAGTGATTGAAAAAGCTCAACACAACAAATCATTTTTATTACAACTGTACATTCAGGAGACGTAGGCTGTCGTGTTTAAGCTAATTGGTGCATCAGTCGCTTGTCTAATATACATTTCAGGAAATCTAGTCCTATAAATGATAAACAGCATGTTACCATTCAGAACCTCAAACACAACAGCTAACGTTTGTTAGCAAACTCACTGTGAGTCACACACACTAGCACACACTAGTGAATCCAGTGAAGTCAGTGAGTGGATACTTGACATCGACTGTGTTACACTCCAAAACCCATACACTCCATGAGCACAGGATGCATGAGTGTGTGTGTGTGTGTGTGTGTGTGTGTGTGTGTGTGTGTGTGTGTGTGTGTGTGAGTGTGCGTGTGTGTGTGTGTGTGTGTGTGTGTGTGTGTGTGTGTGTGTGTGTGTGCGTGTGTGTGTGTGTGTGTGTGTGTGAGTGTGTGGTGAGTGAGTGTGTGCGCGCGTGTGTGTGTGTGTGTGTGTGTGTGTGAGAGAGTGTGTGTGAGTGTGCGCGTGTGTGCATGCGTGTGTGGTGAGTGAGTGTGTGTGCGCGTGTGAGTGTGTTAGTGCTGCACGATTAATCGTATCGCAATCGCGATGTCAAGCCTACACGATTATATGACGCAAAATGCTGCGATTTTATATTAAATAAACAAATTAGCGCTGTTAACGCAATTAACACAGCATCTGTTAATTTTTGGCATCCTTTGGCTAGTGTTACATGATCCCGCTCTTATTCATGCAAATGCTTTTAAACCATTCATGCGCGATAAGACAAAAAAGAACGCGCTGTCAGTGAATGTCCTCCTGACACACACACACACGACCCACAGATAGACGCATGCCAGTATCGTACAGACAGCGCACCAGTATCAAGTTCTCTTTCGCTGTAGAACGAACAACACACATGTATGCCAAAATGAACACGCTGCCTGTGAATGTCCTGCATGACAGAATACAGTTCTCTTTCGAGCTTGAACGAACAATAACACACACAATTATGGCAAAATGTCTTTTTGTCGAGTATCTTCATAACATAAGAGTAGACTTATGATGAACGTGAAGAGTTGTGCCTCGTGAGAGAATGAGCAATATTGACCTCTATTATCGCAATATGACATTTTCCCCAAATCTAGCAGCCCTAGTGTGTGTGAGAGAGAGTGTGTGTGAGTGTAGCGTGTGTGCGTGCGTGCGTGAGTGTGTGTGGGTGTGCGTTTGTGTGAGTGTGAGTGAGTGTATGTGGGTGTGAGTGTGTGTGGGTGTGCGTGTGTGGTGAGTGAGTGAGTGTGTGTGCGTGTGCGTGTGTGGTGAGTGTGTGTGGGTGTGCGTGTGAGTGTGCGTGAGTTAGTGAGTGAGTGAGTGTGTGTGTGTGTGCGCGAGAGAGCGTGTGGTTTGGTTTAGCCGTGTCTGGTCTGAGTTCAGCCTAAATTTACCCTCCTCTCTTCAGCCAAAGTCAGCATGTCTTCATGACGCTGTAATCTTCCTCCTCCAGACGGCGAGGGCTTCTTCTGTTCTCTCTGGCTCTGAGGAGTGTGTGTATAGAAGGAAACGACTGGCGTCCTTCTAGATTACAGTGCAGGATAAAGCCGTTCGTGACCGACTCTCCTCTGTGGGCTGAGGGAGATGATTAGACGAATGTCCAAGCTGCTGTTTTATAAGACCAGCAAACGACATCAAACTATTCTTTCCACTGCTTTGAGAAGCATCATTTATATCCTTCATTACGGATCGTCTCATAATGATGGTGTGTTTTCAGGGTCCTGCCACCTGTGTGAGCTTCTCCCGGACCGGAGACTTCTTCGCCTCCGCTGGCTCTGACCAACAGGTGATGCTCTGCTGTATGATCACACAGAAGTGTGTGTGTGTGTGTGCGCAGCGCTCATCATGTGACCTGTTCTCATCATGTGATCTGTTGTAGGTGATGGTGTGGAGGACGAACTTCGACAGTGTGGATTACAGTGCAGTGCTGGAGCAGAGATGTGCTGCGGACTCCAGCGCTTCGGGTCACAGCGGCCCATTCACACAGGTAAACACATCATCACATGATCACATCATCACATCACATGATCACACTGCAGTGCTTTAAAGTGCTTCAGCTTCACTTGACTTACGCTTAAAAACTTATAAAACACTATTGCCAAATGCACACACTAATTCAAGATTTGCCTTTAAATGTTGTGTGAATGTGAAGGCAAATGTATATGACTGTAATGTATTGTAATACAGTGAGTCCTGCTGAATCTGCATATATATATATATATATTTTTAGCTGAGTTGTGATTTTGGTCTCTTGCGTTGCCCTCGCTGACTGCACACAAAACCTTCAGCATGCAACGCAACGTGTCCTAATTCAGGAAAAGAAGTGCTTCGTTAGAATGAATCAGTGGAACCGATTGGCTAATCAGACTGAACACAGGAGTCATGAATCACTTCCTCACTGAATCATCTCACATGACTCACATGAACTCTATATGAATACAGTGTGTTGATCATGAGAGTAAAGACAGGGTTTCCGCGGATCCTTAAAAAGTCTTAAATTAGATTTGTAAAATTTAAGGCCATATAAAGTCTTAAAAAGTCTTATTTTTAGTTATGAAAGGTCTAAAATTTTCTATGGCAATTTGACTTCGACATATCTAAATGTTTTCCAAATTAAAACGATCTAATTAGCATACTTTTTTATTTATTATTCTGTCTTTGTGGATTTGCTTGTTCACGTGACATTCACATTCGCGTTAGCATATTAGGCTACGTCTGTCTCCTGCACGCGAGAGGAGAGAGGGAGAAGCGAGTTGGTAAATGTCAGTTCAGTTGTAAGTTCATTCTGTATGTGCTCAGGAGTGTGCGATGCGTATCGTCTATTGTAATCATTGTTCTAACGATGTACGAGGCACTGTGAGCTGACATCGCTTTTGTCTCTCGTGCTTTCACTGTGTGATGTGTACAGTTATAGGTGTGTTACCCAAATGAGTTTTTGTCTTATATTTATATCATATTATGTTATGTTATCATACAATATCACATCAGCAAGAGTGCCGTTTTCCCCTGCACAGTTGCAAATGTGATATTTATTTTATATAACAGTTAAATGAACAATAAATTAACATTGTGAGTTACATTTTATAAACAATATTGTCTATATTGTTTGTTTTCCCTTTATTTCACCGACGAGAATTTCAAAATGAAACCGTAGTCTCAGTGGAACAGACAGCGATGAGTTTTTGACTGAAATCCGCATTTTGAACGAATCAATTTAATGATTCAATGAACAATCACTTGCGTCTTTCCCGAATGCATCAGCCGTTTGAACAAATCGGTTGAATTAATTACTCCCCCAACTCACTTATTAAAGACAGTGACTTGCCGCCACCTACTGGCGGTTTTAGTTTCACATTTAAAGAACCCTTTAATTAGAACATTAAAATTAGAAATCAGTTCATATTTGAATAATGAATAAAAAAAATAAAAAAATCTCATAGCTTTATTTATGCAATTGTAAATGCAGTGTAAATATCTTAATGCCTTTTCATTTCTGTTATTATTCTAATAGAATTTAATTTGAATGTTAGAATTTGACATAAAAGGTGATGCATACATCTACAAATGTCCATAGGTGAAAATAAAATTTTCCCCTGGAAAACAATTTAAGGTGGCAAATATTACCCCTTAATAAAAAATAATAATTTCTGTCACTGCTGTGAACTGACCACTGCATAGAATATGAAAAATATGAATATCTTCGTATTTATAGGGCCCTATCTTGCACCCAGTGCAACTGACTTTGTACAGCGATGCATGTATCATTCCTATTTATCACCCGACGCACAGCAGACTTTTCCCTCCACAGACAGTGTGGAGGCGTGTTCCGGCGCAAACGTTCCCTGATGCTATTTTGCAGTTTCGGAAAACAATTCCGCCTCTGACCAGGAGAAACCTCGTCTAAAGTCAGTGGCGCATGTTACTCAGATGCTATTTTAAGGGCGCATGCTTGGCCATAATGTAGTGTGTGCACAACGCGCACACACTTTGCTTCTCTCATCTACACAGACGCAGCAGTTCCCATTTTATAAACCATACATAGTTACAAGGAAAAATATTCCACACGAGGGAAATCATAGTGGTGTCCATGAAGATGTGAAAAAAATAGGCATAAATCTAGTTATAGATTGTTACAAACAGTATTATTGTTATTATTACTCATTATTATTGATTATTTCTTATTACCACAGAGGACCTTTGAGAGGCACATTCTACTCTACAATAGTAATATATTTCTGTTTTAAACCGGACTTTTATTTTGGCGTGTTCTGAATTTTGAGTCTGTGTATCTGCTGATGAAACGCTGCTGAAGAGACTCTCAGATAAAGTTTGTGTGTTTGTACAGTGAGACACAGACGAGATCAAACTGAGACAGACTCAGATTCACACAAATATTCACACACACTCATCCATATCTGTGTGCAGCCCTACGTCTGATTTATTCATACAGAATTTGAGATTCTGTGACATTCTACGCACACTTTTATGATTCCGTCTGTGTTTTTCTTCATGTTGGAAATCATATGGCTCTACATTTATATGGGAGGCATTCTTGAAGATTTCATCAGGATGAACATCTTTTGGCTTCATGTTGATGGCCTCTCCTGAAAGTTTAAGAAAGATAGACTGAGACATTGCATGAGTCAAGCAGCAGAACCTCCTGACGGTGAATGAGGAGAACCTCCTGACGGTGAATGAGGAGAACCTCCTGACGGTGAACGAGGAGAACCTCCTGACTGTGAACGAGGAGAACCTCGTGACGGTGAATGAGGAGAACCTCCTGACGGTGAACGAGGAGAACCTCCTGACGGTGAATGAGGAGAACCTCCTGACGGTGAACGAGGAGAACCTCCTGACTGTGAACGAGGAGAACCTCGTGACGGTGAATAAGGAGAACCTCCTGACGGTGAACGAGGAGAACCTCCTGATGGTGAACGAGGAAAACCTCCTGACGGTGAACGAGGAGAATCTCCTGACGGTGAACGAGGAGAACCTCCTGACCGTGAACGAGGAGAACCTCCTGATGGTGAACGAGAAGCTCCTGACCTTGACCGTGAACGAGGAGAACCTCCTGACCGTGAACGAGGAGAACCTCCTGACCGTGAACGAGGAGAACCTCATGACCGTGAACGAGGAGAACCTCCTGACGGTGAACGAGGAGAACCTCCTGACCGTGAACGAGGAAAACCTCCTGACGGTGAACGAGGAGAACCTCCTGACGGTGAACGAGGAGAACATCCTGACGTTGAACGAGGAGAACTTCCTGACGGTGAATGAGGAGAACCTCCTGACCCTGACCATGAACGAGGAGAACCTCCTGACCTTGACGGTGAACGAGGAGAACCTCCTGACGGTGAACGAGGAGAACCTCCTGTGAACGAGGAGAACCTCCTGACGGTGAACGAGGAGAACCTCGTCGCGGTGAACGAGGAGAACCTCGTGGCGGTGAACGAGGAGAACCTCCCATGAACGAGGAGAACCTCCTGACCGTGAACGAGGAGAACCTCCTGACCGTGAACGAGGAGAACCTCCTGTGAACGAGGAGAACCTCCTGACGGTGAACGAGGAGAACATCCTGACCGTGAATGAGTAGAACCTCCTGACCCTGACCGTGAACGAGGAGAACCTCCTGACGGTGAATGAGGAGAACCTCCTGAACGTGAACGAGGAGAACCTCCTGACCGTGAACGAGGAGAACCTCCTGAACGTGAACGAGGAGAACCTCCTGACGGTGAACGAGGAAAACCTCCTGACGGTGAACAAGTAGAACTTCCTGACGGTGAACGAGGAGAACCTCCTGACCGTGAACAAGTAGAACTTCCTGACGGTGAATGAGTAGAACCTCCTGACCGTGAATGAGTAGAATCTCCTGACCGTGAACGAGGAGAACCTCCTGACGGTGAACGAGGAGAACCTCCTGACCGTGAATGAGTAGAACCTCCTGACCCTGACCGTGAACGAGGAGAACCTCCTGACCGTGAATGAGTAGAACCTCCTGACCCTGACCGTGAACGAGGAGAACTTCCTGACGGTGAACGAGGAGAACCTACTGACCGTGAATGAGTAGAACCTCCTGACCCTGACCGTGAACGAGGAGAACCTCCTGACGGTGAAGGAGGAGAACCTCCTGAACGTGAACGAGGAGAACCTCCTGACCATGAACGAGGAGAACCTCCTGACCGTGAACGAGGAGAACCTCCTGACCGTGAACGAGGAGAACCTCCTGACGGTGAACGAGGAAAACCTCCTGACGGTGAACAAGTAGAACTTCCTGACGGTGAACGAGGAGAACCTCCTGACCGTGAACAAGTAGAACTTCCTGACGGTGAATGAGTAGAACCTCCTGACCGTGAATGAGTAGAATCTCCTGACCGTGAACGAGGAGAACCTCCTGACGGTGAACGAGGAGAACCTCCTGACCGTGTATGAGGAGAACCTCCTGAACGTGAACGAGGAGAACCTCCTGACCGTGAACGAGGAGAACCTCCTGACTGTGAACGAGGAGAACCTCCTGACGGTGAACGAGGAAAACCTCCTGACGGTGAACAAGTAAAACTTCCTGACGGTGAACGAGGAGAACCTCCTGACCGTGAACGAGGAGAACCTCCTGACCGTGAACGAGGAGAACCTCCTGACGGTGAACGAGGAGAATTCTGATGGTGAATCTGTGTGAATCACAGTAAACACCTGCTTACAAGTGTGTAATATCTGTGAATGAAAGCTGTTCATTTGAGTCATATATGTTGTGTACTTCACAGTTAATCACAAACTCACTTTATTTTGATGCATTTTTCAGAAAACAAGACTTAATATCTTCAGTCATTTTGCTTCTTCTCCAGTAAATGTATCTTTATTTAAGAATGATCAGATATTTGTGCTGGAAAACGAGACAGAAACACTGAGGAAGAACATCATTATTAGCAGTGCATGTACTGGTATCTTCTGTAGTGTTGAAGATCATTCACAGCTGTGTTGATAATATCAGTTATGATGACAGCATCACATAAAACTAATAAACACTGGATCTGGATCAAAAACAGTCAAAACAACAATATTGAATAAAAACTGTGTCTTACTCCTGATGTAGATGCTGTGCAGGGACTTCTGGGAACACTACTAAATAACGACTCTCTGAAAACGATTTTCTGAAGAGAATCAGTCTTCCCATGCTACTGCACAACTCTAATGACCGTAGATAAACTAACTAATGGAAATTTACAGTTATTTTGATCTTTGTAGTTAAATTTTGCTCTGACAGCAATTGATCATATAATATTGAATGTAAGGCTTTGTGTTGAGAGGTTCTTTCCCTCCACATTGGGCAGTAAACTGGTGTAATGGTGGATCGCTCAGAGCAGAAGTGAGTGTGTGTGTGTGTGAGTGTGTGTGTTGGGTGCATCTGTGTAGCTCTGGATTGACCCTCACAGGGTCAGAATCTCATCTTTAAATAATGGCTTCCAGACCAACATTGATTGAGTATTTTTAGCAACTCCTTGCCGAGAATGGGAAATGTAGGAGTGGTTAAATATTAAAGTCTGTGGTGAGGTGTAGGAGTGTGTGTAGAGTTTCCTCACCTGAGCTCACTTTCACACGGATCGATGGCCGATAGAGGAACACGCTCACTCCTTCATTAAAGTGTAAATTGCAGGTTGACCACCACAACCAATTAATGTCTAAATTAAAGTGCTCAATATATATATATATTTAAACATTTCTGTCTTAAAATGCGTTAAAATAACATTTATTGGGGTTTCTTCAAAGGTAGCATGTTTTTTACAGTAACTGGGTGATGACGTCATAAGAGGGAGCAGCAACCCATACTCTGCTAGATTCCCACTGTTTGTGGCTTGACTATGGAGAACGACTGGGAGACTGATAACATTAGGGAACAAGCCAAAGTCTTTTCAAAATCTTGCCGTCATGTAGAATAGCAAGGAGGGACAACGACTGAAGACATTATTTACTTACATGGTGTCAGTAGTCCTAATCAGAGCTGTAGAGATGCACACACTGCACAGGCACAATGGCGCTGTGCCGGCATCTGCTGACAGAATGCGATATTGTCAGTGCTAAAACGCAACTCCGCAACGACAAGGAGCTGTCGCGAGATACGCGCCTTTAACTGGATTAAGCCGAGAAAAGCCGTTTTGGACGCGGGAGGGCAAGTGTGTTTCTGCGGCTGGGTCCAGTTAGCGAAAGATGAACAAAAACCACAGAGTGCCGAGCAACCAAACTCTGAACGCCGTGGAGGTGAATTTTGATGGATTCGTACATCCCGCATGAACACAATAGTTAACCATTTTTGCTAGCTAGGTCTCCAATATAACTGCTAGCCTATACTTGCCGTTAGACTAACGGTAACTCTGGGCTTGGAGTCCCTCTTATGGTGTCACGCACCAGCCTAGAGGAAGGGAGGGGGAGTGCTTAAACCCACTGTAAAAAGTACCAACTTTTCATGTTATATTCAGCATTTTGGTATAAAAAACATACAAAACAATGGTGGGCGGTTCTTATCTTTATGTTTAATAAGCACATTGCATTATCTTCGTGAAAAATGTAACCTGCAATTTACACTCTAACACACGCCTCTACATCAGTCAAACATCATGTGTTGGACCAAGGAAATCTCTGTTTTCTCCCTAACAACAGTTAAAGTTTAAACAAAATTATATTTTAGGCCGCTAACAACTATGTATTTTTTCAAATTCTGTTTCATTTATTTATTTACTTATTTTTTTCAAATTGTGATTTTTTTTTCCATTAAATTTTTTCTGGATTTATTTTGATTTCATATTTTGTAGATCTGCAACTAGAGATTATTTTGATAATCAATTAATCTGTCGATTATTTGTTTGATTACACTATTAGTCAGATGAAAAATCCAAAAGTATGAATTCATTAATTTTTGTAATAAAAATGTATCAATTTAAGCAACAATTCAAAGTTTAACCAAAAATATGTTTTTTAATCCGTTTTTTATTTTTACTCAATTATTATTATATTAATAAAAACAATTTTGTTTTATTAATATAATAATTTGTTTCAATTTTGTTTTTTTGTTCTACATTTTGTTTTAATGATTAGATAAAATTTTAGTATCCAAAAAAATTAAAATCATGGAATTTATCAACAATTTATTATTTTAATGGCCCTAAAGATTATTGATAAATTTATAATAATGTTTATCAGTTTTTAATACCCCCCCCCCCATTGCATTTTATTTTTCCCAAATTCTGTTTTAATGGTTTAATTAAATAATCAACTGAACCAAACTTTAAACAGTTTCATAATTTATTGCATTTGTACCACAATAGTGTTTTATTTTGTCATGAATCCTGTTGTGTGATGTGATTCTCATAGATAGGGGTAGTTGAGTTGACTTGCAGTTGTGTGTGACTCTGGATGTGTGTGTGTGTGTGTGTGTGTGTGTGTGTGTGTGAGTGTGTGTGTGTGTGTGTGTGTGTGTGTGTGTGTGTGTGTGTGTGTGTGTGTGTGTGTGTGTGTGTGTGTGTGTGTGTGTGTGTGTGTGTGTGTGTGTGTGTGTGTGTGTGTGAATCTGCAGTTGTGTGTGAATCTTGAGTTGTGTGTGAATCTGCAGTTGTGTGTGTGACTGGATGTGTGTGTGACTATGGATGTGTGTGTGAATCTGGAGTTGTGTGTGACTGGATGTGTGTATTACTCTGGATGTGTGTGTGAATCTGGAGTTGTGTGTGACTGGATGTGTGTGTGACTCTGGATAAGATAAGATAAGATAAGATAAACCTTTATTCGTCCCACAGTGGGGAAATTTCTGTGTTACAGCAGCAAAAATTAAGAAATAAAAATAAATGCAAATAAATAAAAAAGAGAATATACACATACTATAATAACAGTATACAGTATATACACAGTACAATGTATAAATACAAAGGGGGAGGGATAATTAAAATACGCATTTAAGGTAATATTTTAAAGTGGTATTGCCCTTAATTGTGAATACTATGGCACATAATATTGCACATGTTACATGTAATATTTCACACAGATAATGTTTATTGCACAGCTAAAAAGTAATAACAGTGTATTTTGGTGACTGGTCTACTGGGAACAGCTTTGGTTGTAAAGTCTAACAGCAGCCGGGAGAAAAGACCTTCTGCAACGCTCCTTCAGACACTTAGGATGTATCAGTCTGTGACTCTGGATGTGTGTGAATCTGCAGTTGTGTGTGACTCTGGATGTGTGTGTGTGAATCTGGAGTTTTGTGTGAATCTGGAGTTTTGTGTGAATCTGGATGTGTGTGTGTGAATCTGCAGGTGTGTGTGACTCTGGATGTGTGTGTGAATCTGGAGTTTTGTGTGAATCTGGAGTTGTGTGTGAATCTGGATGTGTGTGTGTGAATCTGCAGGTGTGTGTGAATCTGCAGTTGTGTATGACTGGATGTGTGTGTGACTCTGGATGTGTGTGTGAATCTGCAGTTGTGTGTGAATCTGCAGTTGTGTGTGAATCTGGAGTTGTGTGTGAATCTGCAGTTGTGTGTGAATCTGGATGTGTGTGTGTGAATCTGCAGGTGTGTGTGAATCTGGATGTGTGTGTGAATCTGGAGTTTTGTGTGAATCTGGAGTTGTGTGTGAATCTGGATGTGTGTGTGTGAATCTGCAGGTGTGTGTGAATCTGCAGTTGTGTGTGAATCTGGAGTTGTGTGTGAATCTGCAGTTGTGTGTGAATCTGGATGTGTGTGTGTGAATCTGCAGGTGTGTGTGACTCTGGATGTGTGTGTGAATCTGGAGTTTTGTGTGAATCTGGAGTTGTGTGTGAATCTGGATGTGTGTGTGTGAATCTGCAGGTGTGTGTGAATCTGGATGTGTGTGTGTGAATCTGCAGGTGTGTGTGAATCTGGATGTGTCAAGTCAAGTCATCTTCATTTATATAGCGCTTTTAACAATGTAGATTGTTTCAAAGCAGCTTTACAGAGATAAACGTATAATTTAGGGTAACAGAGATTGTTTTGGCTTTATAGCGGTTCTTTAATAAAGTTATTTTCCAGCTAAAGTTAGTTATGATTGATTCGCTTCCGTCGCAAAGATCATTTGTTATTAAATTCTCTCTACTCAGACTTTAAACGCGAACATGTGAGAAACGCTGATGGCGGTCACATGCGCATTAAGAATTGGTTCTATAGTTATGTGCGTTAGAATATATGTGCGCAGGTTTGTAATTCCCTACAAACCAAGCCTAAACAAAGTACTGGCGTTTTCTTATAAATTTTGATACAGAATTTTATTTTATTTTGTCACTTCGGGGTAGGAACGCGAAAGGAATTTTCCCGACAACGCTTTATCTGTAGAGTGGTAGTGGGATCCTCCATAGGGAGAGAGTAGTTGGCACTTCAGCACTGCGTTGTCATCGGTCCAGGCGAAGGTCCTTCATCAGATCTGGATACGGCCTGGATCCGGCAGGCTGCGGGAAAACCTCGGGATAAACAAAGACACTAAAATTAGCGTAGATGCCATCCTTCTTATGATGTAACGAGTACATCAGGATTTATGGGAAGTGTTCCCGGTTCCGGCTGACCTAATCTATGCATCCTAACATTGGATTATAGAAGTCTATAATGTGTTATGTGAATGCTAGGTCAAAGAGATGTGTCTTTAATCTAGCTTTGAACTGACAGAGTGTGTCTGCTTCCCGGACAATGTTAGGAAGACTGTTCCAGAGTTTTGGTGCTAAATAGGAGAAGGATCTACCGCCAGCAGTCGATTTAGATATTCTAGGTATTATCAACTGGCCGGAATTTTGAGATCGCAATAAACGTGAAGGACTATAATGCGTTAAGAGCTCGCTCAAGTACTGCGGAGCTAAACCATTTAGTGATTTGTAAGTAATCAGCAATATTTTAAAATGAATACAATGTTTAATAGGGAGCCAGTGCAGTGTTGACAGAACCGGGCTAATATGGTCATACTTCCTGGTTCTGGTAAGAACTCGAGCTGCTGCATTTTGGACCAGCTGTAGTTTGTTTATTAAGCGTGCAGGGCAACCACCCAGTAGAGCATTACAGTAATCTAGCCTAGAGGTCATGAACGCATGGACTAATTGTTCCGCATTTGTCAATGAGAGCATATGGCGTAATTTAGATATATTTTTAAGATGGAAGAATGCGGTTTTACAGATACTGGACACGTGACTATCAAATGAAAGATTGGTATCAAAGAGCACACCCAGGTTCCTAACCGACGACGAAGACTTAACAGAGCATCCATCAAGTGTTAGACAGTATTCTAGATTATTACGTGAGGAAGTTTTTTGTCCAATAATTAGAATCTCTTTTTTTCAGAATTTAGTAGTAGGAAATTACTAGTCATCCAGTTTTTTATATCAGCTGTGCATTCTGTTAATTTTGTGAATTGGTAAGTTTTGTCGGGGCGTGAAGAAATATAGAGCTGAGTATCGTCGGCATAACAGTGAAAGCTAATGCCATGTTTCCTAATGATATCTCCTAATGGTAGCATGTACAGTGTGTGTGTGTGTGTGTGTGTGTGTGTGTGTGTGTGTGTGTGTGTGTGTGTGTGTGTGTGTGTAGCATGTACAGAGTGAACAGCAGCAGTCCTAGTACTGAGCCTTGTGGTACGCCATACTGAACTTGTGATCGATGAGACATCTCTTCATTTACTGCTACAAACTGATAACGGTCAGATAAGTATGATTTAAACCATGCTAATGCAATTCCACTAATGCCAACATAATGTTCGAGTCTATTTAAAAGAATGTTGTGGTCAATAGTGTCAAATGCAGCACTAAGATCGAGTAACACTAATAGAGAGACACAACCACGATCGGATGATAAGAGCAAATCATTTGTGACTCTAACGAGAGCAGGGCCGGATTAACCATTAGGGCAACTGGGCACTTGCCCAGGGGCCCATGACATCTAGGGGGCCCTGACAGGTAGGAAATACACAGAAATTTAATAAAGTTATCAAACTCTTTACGATCTTCTTCACTGCATAAAGTGCATCTACGCGGGTTCACGCGACTTTCCTGCCTCCCCGCTGAACGCCAGATTACTCCCGCTGGTTGAGCGCGGTAAAGTTCGTTTCAGTTTCGATATTAGCCGGACATTTGTTCTATAGGGTCGGTAGTCTAACAAAGATATCAATAGCAAGATTAGTTTTAACATTATGTGACCATTGTATATCGACATGATGAAATATTCGTTCAAAATCATTCGTGCATTAATGCTGCATAATTATACCTGAGAATGCTTTGACGCGTTTCCACAGCGCACGATGCTTAAGGGAACGTCTGCCAATTCCACCAACTGCGTTAAACGTAGTCTATAATTTGTATTATTTAAAATGACTTTTAACATTTAAAAACAGACGTTTTCAAATTCCAAAGCTTGCAAGGTTCCTAATGTCAATACTGACTTTACAGCTATACAGCTTTCCTGGTAGCCTTGAGTAAATTAACGTCTAAGAAAATGATTCATAAAACGTATAAATATCAGTTGAGCCTATGTTTATTTTCGTCATTGACACAGACGAAAATGAAAAGACTATCAGTCAAAGTTCAGCTTTAGGAGAGGTAGAAATAGGCCAGTATAAGAATACTGAGAGAAGAAATATGAAGATGAGGAGAGAGCAGACCAATAATTTAATGACAAGGTTTTAAAGCTAGCCTATTTCTTATAATTGTTTGGCCTTCAAAAGTCCTAAATTGCACATGTAGATCAGAGAAATCCAAATTTTCTCGGGGGAGCATGCCCCCGAACCCCCCTAACTACGGGGGGCCTTGAGTCTTGTTGCCCAGGGCACAGGATATTGTTAATCCGGCCCTGAACGAGAGCAGTCTCAGTACTATGGTACGGTCTAAATCCTGACTGGAAATCCTCAGATATCATTTCTTTCTGAAAAGGAACACAGTGTTGCTCCTGTTGTTCCACAGTGTGTGACTCTGGATGTGTGTGTGAATCTGAATTTGTGTGTGACTAGATGTGTGTGTGTCTCTAGATGTGTGTGTGACTTTGGAGTTGTGTGTGAATCTGCAGTTTTCTGTGAATCTGGCTGTGTGTGTGACTCTGCATGTGTGTGTGTGAATCTGCAGTTGTGTGTGACTGGATGTGTGTGTGACTCTGCATGTGTGTGTGTGACTGGATGTGTGTGTGACTGCATGTGTGTGTGTGAATCTGCAGTTGTGTGTGACTGGATGTGTGTGTGACTCTGGAGTTGTGTGTGAATCTGGAGTTGTGTGTGTTCAGAAGCGTGTTTCTCAGCTAATAGCTCCGCTCAGAGGCGGTGGAGAGATTTCTGTGGCGCTGCTGTAAATGTCAAACTCAAACACACAGTAACTGACCGAAGCTCTTCTTCTTAATGGCTCTGATAGACTCGTTACATTTGTCAGATGTAATTAGAGGAACCTGAAAACTGAACACGTGTCTTCACAAGTTCGTTCCCTGTTTCCTGGAAATGTTGAATGACACTAATGTTCGCCCGTTGTCTGAGTCTTCAATGAGACGGTTAGTCATGTGTGTGTAGATCACTGTAGTGTGTGTGTGTGTAGATCACTGTAGTGTGTGTGTAGATCACTGTCTGTACATCGTGTTCTCTCTATTAATGCTCATATATTGGGTCTCGTCAGAAGGTTTATGCAACACACGGTGATCAAGAGTCCTAGTTCACAGGATGTATGGCTGCAGTCTGTCATTGACTAATCAAATGAAATGGCGTTTTTTTTCTTTTTGTTATTATGATTATTAATATTTTGCATTGACTGAATCCACATTCGTCTGTGCTAAACCATTATTAGTGCATCCTATATCATATGTTACAGCTGCAGTATTTCTGCTGGAGTTTGCCATTACAGTGACCCATGGAGACTTTAAATGTCTGAAATGCATTGCATTAGATACAAAACATCAAATGAAGTGCATCTGCGCTCCAATGATGCTGGATTATTTTTCTGAGAAAGTCTTTAAAAGAAAGTTTAAATGAATCCTCCAGAGCCGTTCAGTGGATGAAGCTGAATGAACTGATACATTTCCCTTGAATTTTTGACACAAGTTTTTATTATAAAAATGACCTTTAAGTTTCAGAACTCAAAACTTCCTTTTGAAACCGAGCTCCCAAAATGTCTCGTTTCGGATTTTGTCACATTATGATGTCATAGTGTGACGAAAGACCGCCTCCGCAGAAGAAGATCGACGCCCACTTCTACATCATCACCTCTTTAGCCCCGCTTTTAAACCGAGAGTTTGACGCAGGGTTTTTAGAGAGATGATGTTTTATTCCACGTGTCTGTTACAGATTGTCTGATATGTGCTCACTTTACTGAAAATGATCAATGATGAATATAAGAATGACAGAGAACATTTATTCATAATTTGTTTATAATTTGTCAGCTATAACTATGGGAACTCCAAGTGCTTCAACTTTATTTTTCATGACCAAGACTTGTGCAGAATGCATAAATATATGTAATGAGATGAGCACCTTTCTGTGTCGTCTTTGTTCCAACACTAAAATTATAATGTAATAACTAGCTCACAAATACATAAGGAATAATTATAAATAAAGATGATTAATTACTTTAATTACCGCAGTATCTGTGGTGTTTGTCTTATAATTCGGGATCAGACTCTGACTCAAACACGGAATATCGGAAGTTTCCAAAACAATTCCACACGTGTAATGGCAGGACGTTAAAAATGATTTTAATATGCAAAACTGTTAGCCAATCACAGCAGTGGGTGTTTCCTCCCAAGCCTTGAATGAGACACGCCCATCAAAACGTCAGAAACAGGAAATAGCCCATAACTTCTAAATTAGGATGTTTTTAAATGTAAAAATCTTGATAACATTGAGTGAGTGAGAGCTCTGCACTGAATCAGTGAGAGCTCTGCACTGGTTCTTCAGTTATAATGGTGCTGTGTGTGAACCAGTGAAAGGAAGGCATGATCAGCCCTGGAGGGATGAAAACATGATCACTGGGGAGAGAAACGCATGAATCACGTCTTCAGTCTGTGCTGAAGTTTGGCTGATTTTACTCATTCATGCCAGTTCTGTGTTTACAATGCAGGACATTCCCACAAGCATTTATTCACAACCCACCTTTTCCTGAACACGGTTCATTCTGAATGCACTCTGACAGAAGACATGACCTCTTGTTTAACAGATAATCTTGAGTGTGTAAAATATTAAAACAGTGAACCAAACAATGTGAAGTGTTTGGTTCAATAAGACTGAGTTCGTTCAGTGTTTTTTTTTTTTTTTTTTTTGGTCAATGTAGTATTATTTGAACTGTAAAGTTGTTTAAATCATATTTTTTACAGCAATTTCACAGTTTAGGATGTTATTATAGATGTTGGTGTGGTTTCAGAAGAAGGTTGTATTGCCTAAACAACATGTATTTCTATTCTAATCTCAGAATTTTTTTAAACTATTTTAACTGCTGATTCCAATAAGTGTTTTAGAAGAAAAAGTAGACGCGGAAGTACCATTGTTTATTGAATGGTTATAATAAATCATCGTACATCATGATGATAAATGGAGAAACCCTCAGAGGGAAACAATCTTCAGACATTTTCCCTTTATGAATTTATAAAGTCCTAACTGGCCCAAATATCCTCATTATTGTGCAGAAAATCAGAGCATTTGTCAGTGTGAAAACATCGAAGACATCCATTTTCTTTCAGTGCTCAAGCACAGATTAATCTCATCACACTAAGATAAGAGAGGACCTGCAGGTCTTCATCAGGATCATAACTGAAGACGTGACGCTTTACGTTACAATGCAAATAATGCACACTCTGTGACGGTTTATTGATTTTAATAAAGATGACACGAAATATTTATACATGCCATGGATTGGTGTGTAATTGCGTGTGTGTGTGTGTGTGTGTGTGTGTGTGTGTGTGTGTGTGTGTGTGTAAGAGAGAGAGTGTGTGTGTGTGTGTGTGTGTGTGTGTGTGTGTGTGTGTGTGTGTGTGTGTGTGTGTGTGTGTTTGAGAGAGAGTGCCTCTTGATGAATGACTCTATGGAGGAAGCAGCTCTTGATGGATCCGTCAGACCAGAGTTTCACTGAGGCCTCAGGAAATTTTCCACTGTTGGTTTTTCCAGTCCAGGTGATTCATGGTGAGGGTGTTAAAGGGTGTGTGAGTGTGTCTCACTGTATGTGTGTGTGTGTGTGTGTGTGTGTGTGTGTTTGAGCAGCTGTTTTACTGCTGAGCTGTGAATAAGTCCACCTCTCAACAAGAGTTAATCCTGCTCTTTGGAAGCCTGTTTGCTCAGCATAAGCTCTCTCAGCTTTCATGTTTTTGTGTTTGTTTCGTCGGCTCTTCCTTAACATTCAGCTGCGGTTCCACCGGCCGAGATCTGCCTCTCAGCTCAGGCCTTTCCTCAACTAGATATCATGTAGTTCAAATTGTTCGCAATATGATTTTTTTAGTACAATTGATGATAAAATAAGTCTTTAAAAGGTATCCCATGTATTTATGTGCATTCTGTAATCAGGTGTTTTCATGCCATCAAAGCAAAGCTACGTATAAAGTAGCACATGCAGTGCATCCGGAAAGTATTCACAGCGCTTCACTTTTTTTACATTTTGTTATGTTATGTTACAGAATGGATAAAATGCATTATTTCCCTCAAAATTCTACAAACAATACCCGTTCTTTCAACGTGAAAGAAGTTTGTTTGAAATCTTTGCAAATGTATTAGAAATAAAAAATGAAAAAATCACATGTACATAAGTATTCACAGCCTTTGCCATGACACTCAAAGTTTAGCTCAGGTTCATCCAGTTTCCACTGATCATCCTTGAGATGTTTCTACAGCTGGATTGGAGTCCACCTGTGGTGACTTCAGTTGATGGACACGATTTGGAAAGGCACACACCTGTCTATATAAGGTCCCACAGTAAACAGTGCATGTCAGAGCACAAACCAAGCCATGAAGTCCAAGGAATTGTCTATAGACCTCTGAGACAGGATTGTATTGAGGCACAGATCTGGGGAAAGGTACAGAAACGTTTCTGCAGCATAGAAGGTCCCAATGAGCACAGTGGCCTCCATCAACCGTAAATGGAAGAAGCGTTGAACCTCCAGGACTCTTCCTTGAGCAGACTGAGCGATTGCGAGAGAAGGGCCTCAGTCAGGGAGGAGACCCAGAACCCGATGGTCCCTCTGACAGAGCTCCAGTGTTTCATTGTGGAGAACCTTCCAGAAGAACAACAACCTCTCCACCAATCAGGCCTGAGAACCTTCCAGAAGAACAACCATCTCTACAGCTCTCCATCAATCAGGTCTGAGAACCTTCCAGAAGAACAACCATCTCTGCAGCTCTCCACCAATCAGGCCTGAGAACCTTCCAGAAGAACAACCATCTCTACAGCTCTCCACCAATCAGACCTGAGTCCCTTCCAGAAGAACAACCATCTCTCAGCTCTCCACCAATCAGGCCTGAGAACCTTCCAGAAGAACAACCATCTCTCAGCTCTCCACAAATCAGGCCTGAGAACCTTCCAGAAGAACAACTATCTCTACAGCTCTCCACCAATCAGGCCTGAGAACCTTCCAGAAGAACAACCATCTCTACAGCTCTCCACCAATCAGGCCTGAGAACCTTCCAGAAGAACAACCATCTCTACAGCTCTCCACCAATCAGACCTGAGTCCCTTCCAGAAGAACAACCATCTCTCAGCTCTCCACCAATCAGGCCTGATAACCTTCCAGAAGAACAACCATCTCTACAGCTCTCCACCAATCAGGCCTGAGAACCCTCCAGAAGAACAACCATCTCTACAGCTCTCCACCAATCAGGCCTGAGAACCTTCCAGAAGAACAACCATCTCTACAGCTCTCCACCAATCAGGCCTGAGAACCTTCCAGAAGAACAACCATCTCTACAGCTCTCCACCAATCAGACCTGAGTCCCTTCCAGAAGAACAACCATCTCTACAGCTCTCCACCAATCAGGTCTGAGAACCTTCCAGAAGAACAACCATCTCTACAGCTCTCCACCAATCAGGCCTGAGAACCTTCCAGAAGAACAACCATCTCTACAGCTCTCCACCAATCAGGCCTGAGAACCCTCCAGAAGAACAACCATCTCTACAGCTCTCCACCAATCAGACCTGAGTCCCTTCCAGAAGAACAACCATCTCTACAGCTCTCCACCAATCAGGCCTGAGAACCTTCCAGAAGAACAACCATCTCTCCAGCTCTCCACCAATCAGGCCTGAGAACCTTCCAGAAGAACAACCATCTCTACAGCTCTCCACCAATCAGGCCTGAGAACCCTCCAGAAGAACAACCATCTCTACAGCTCTCCACCAATCAGGCCTGAGAACCTTCCAGAAGAACAACCATCTCTACAGCTCTCCACCAATCAGGCCTGAGAACCTTCCAGAAGAACAACCATCTCTGCAGCTCTCCACCAATCAGGCCTGAGAACCCTCCAGAAGAACAACCATCTCTACAGCTCTCCACCAATCAGGCCTGAGAACCCTCCAGAAGAACAACCATCTCTACAGCTCTCCACCAATCAGGCCTGAGAACCTTCCAGAAGAACAACCATCTCTACAGCTCTCCACCAATCAGGCCTGAGAACCCTCCAGAAGAACAACCATCTCTACAGCTCTCCACCAATCAGGCCTGAGAACCCTCCAGAAGAACAACCATCTCTACAGCTCTCCACCAATCAGGCCTGAGAACCTTCCAGAAGAACAACCATCTCTACAGCTCTCCACCAATCAGGCCTGAGAACCCTCCAGAAGAACAACCATCTCTACAGCTCTCCACCAATCAGGCCTGAGAACCTTCCAGAAGAACAACCATCTCTACAGCTCTCCCCCAATCAGGCCTGAGAACCTTCCAGAAGAACAACCATCTCTACAGCTCTCCACCAATCAGGCCTGAGAACCTTCCAGAAGAACAACCATCTCTCAGCTCTCCACCAATCAGACCTGAGTCCCTTCCAGAAGAACAACCATCTCTCAGCTCTCCACCAATCAGGCCTGATAACCTTCCAGAAGAACAACCATCTCTACAGCTCTCCACCAATCAGGCCTGAGAACCTTCCAGAAGAACAACCATCTCTACAGCTCTCCACCAATCAGACCTGAGTCCCTTCCAGAAGAACAACCATCTCTCAGCTCTCCCCCAATCAGGCCTGAGAACCTTCCAGAAGAACAACCATCTCTACAGCTCTCCACCAATCAGGCCTGAGAACCTTCCAGAAGAACAACCATCTCTCAGCTCTCCACCAATCAGACCTGAGTCCCTTCCAGAAGAACAACCATCTCTCAGCTCTCCACCAATCAGGCCTGATAACCTTCCAGAAGAACAACCATCTCTACAGCTCTCCACCAATCAGGCCTGAGAACCTTCCAGAAGAACAACCATCTCTACAGCTCTCCACCAATCAGACCTGAGTCCCTTCCAGAAGAACAACCATCTCTCAGCTCTCCACCAATCAGGCCTGATAACCTTCCAGAAGAACAACCATCTCTACAGCTCTCCACCAATCAGGCCTGAGAACCCTCCAGAAGAACAACCATCTCTACAGCTCTCCACCAATCAGACCTGAGTCCCTTCCAGAAGAACAACCATCTCTACAGCTCTCCACCAATCAGGTCTGAGAACCTTCCAGAAGAACAACCATCTCTACAGCTCTCCACCAATCAGGCCTGAGAACCTTCCAGAAGAACAACCATCTCTACAGCTCTCCACCAATCAGGCCTGAGAACCTTCCAGAAGAACAACCATCTCTACAGCTCTCCACCAATCAGACCTGAGTCCCTTCCAGAAGAACAACCATCTCTACAGCTCTCCACCAATCAGGCCTGAGAACCTTCCAGAAGAACAACCATCTCTCCAGCTCTCCACCAATCAGGCCTGAGAACCTTCCAGAAGAACAACCATCTCTACAGCTCTCCACCAATCAGGCCTGAGAACCCTCCAGAAGAACAACCATCTCTACAGCTCTCCACCAATCAGGCCTGAGAACCTTCCAGAAGAACAACCATCTCTACAGCTCTCCACCAATCAGGCCTGAGAACCTTCCAGAAGAACAACCATCTCTACAGCTCTCCACCAATCAGGTCTGAGTCCCTTCCAGAAGAACAACCATCTCTACAGCTCTCCACCAATCCGGCCTGGGAACCTTCCAGAAGAACAACCATCTCTGCGGCTCTCCACCAATCAGACCTGAGTCCCTTCCAGAAGAACAACCATCTCTGCAGCTCTCCACCAATCAGGCCTGAGAACCTTCAAGAAGAACAACCATCTCTGCGGCTCTCCACCAATCAGACCTGAGTCCCTTCCAGAAGAACAACCATCTCTGCAGCTCTCCACCAATCAGGCCTGAGAACCTTCCAGAAGAACAACCATCTCTACAGCTCTCCACCAATCCGGCCTGGGAACCTTCCAGAAGAACAACCATCTCTGCGGCTCTCCACCAATCAGACCTGAGTCCCTTCCAGAAGAACAACCATCTCTGCAGCTCTCCACCAATCAGGCCTGAGTCCCTTCCAGAAGAACAACCATCTCTGCGGCTCTCCACCAATCAGGCCTGAGAACCTTCCAGAAGAACAACCATCTCTGCAGCTCTCCACCAATCAGGCCTGAGAACCTTCCAGAAGAACAACCATCTCTGCAGCTCTCCACCAATCAGGCCTGGGAACCTTCCAGAAGAACAACCATCTCTGCGGCTCTCTACCAATCAGACCTGAGTCCCTTCCAGAAGAACAACCATCTCTGCAGCTCTCCACCAATCAGGCCTGAGAACCTTCCAGAAGAACAACCATCTCTGCAGCTCTCCACCAATCAGGCCTGGGAACCTTCCAGAAGAACAACCATCTCTGCGGCTCTCCACCAATCAGACCTGAGTCCCTTCCAGAAGAACAACCATCTCTGCGGCTCTCCACCAATCAGGTCTGAGAACCTTCCAGAAGAACAGTCATCTCTGCAGCTCTCCACCAATCAGACAAAAGGCACTCCTCAGTAGTTTGACAAAAGGCACCTGAAGGACTTTTAGACCATGAGAAACAAAATTGATGAGGAACTGGGAGACACGTCAGGATTGAGGGAAAGATGAGGATCGAGGGAAAGATGAGAAACTGGGAGACTCGTCAGGATCGAGGGAAAGATGAGGATCGAGGGAAAGATGAGGAACTGGGAGACTCGTCAGGATCGAGGGAAAGATGAATGTACAGAGATGTCCTTGATGAAAACCTGCTCCAGAGCTCTGGATCTCAGACTGGGGCGACGGTTCATCTTCCAACAGGACAACGACACTCAGCACACAGCCAAGATAAAAGAGGAGTGGCTAAAGGACAACTCTGGGAATGTCTTTGAGTGGCCCAGCCAGAGCCCAGACTCGAGCCGATTGATCATTTCTGGAGAGATCTGAAGATGGCTGTGCACCGACGCTCCCCATCCAACCTGATGGAGCTTGAGAGGTTCTGCAAAGAAGAATGGCAGAAACTGACCAAAAATAGGTGTGCCAAGCTTGCAGCATCATACCCAAGAAGACTTGAGGCTGTAATTGGTGCCAAAGGTGCTTCAACAAAGTACTGAGCAATGGCTGTGAATACTTATGCACATGTGCTTTTTTTATTTTTAATAAATTTGCAAAGATTTCAAACAAACTTCTTTCACGTTGTCACTGTGGGGTATTGTTTGTAGAATTTTGAGGAAAATTATTTAATCCATTTTGAAATAAGGCTGTAACATAACAAAATCTGGAAAAAGTAAAGCACTGTGAACACTTCCGGAGAGGTCAAGGACAGGTGGGCAGAACGACATGAAATCTGACACGCCATCTAAAAAATGTGACACTCATGGTGAAAGACACTGAAAATACATTGAGAATCAATCAAAGCCACAATAGAAATGTAGGTAACACTTTATAATCAGCTTTGATTCGTTCATACAATAAGCAATATTCTTTTTACAGCATTAATTAATCTTTGTTAATGTTAGTCAGTACAAATATATTTGTTCAGTGTTTGTTCATGTTATTCCACTGTGGATTGAATAATATTAACATAAAACTTTTGATTTGAAAACTGTATTGTTAAAGGTTTAATTTAGCATAACTAAATGAAAGCTTATTGTAAAGCGGTAAGAGAACGAGTCCTGTGTGTAACTTTTGTCTCTTGTACTGTTGCGTAATCAGCATTCATGTAACTAATTCATTTGAAATTTTCATGGAAATCATTTGAAAGTGGTTCATTCTCACCATACGCTATTATGAATGACCTGGTTTTGTCACACTGATGAATAATGGACATGTAATTGATTTATAAGAACAGAAAGCATGTAAAGAGTGTGTGTTTCAGGTGTTATGCTACCTGACCAGACGTTTCCCATTGTTCCTTGAGGATCTAGTGTTTGAGCGGTTCAGCCGGATTAAATATAGCCTTCAGTGCCGGAGCAGCCGAACACGGTTTATATAAGGCTAAACTTCACTGAGAGTAAATATTTGACCTGGCACTGCAGAAATCTCCTCGTGTCGCACCATCAGTGGAGAACCAGGAAAAATCCCAGCTGAATTTATTCAGTGCTAACGGATGACTAACGCACCTTTTTCCGTTCCACGTCAACGAATCAAGGGGAAGATTTAGATGATCCCACGCTTGCCATTGTCATGAATATCCCTGAGGATCTGAGGTCTGAGTCAGCAGAGACGAGCTGGTGCTGATGGAAGAGTTCCCACTTCTCCACGTCTGAGGGAATGTGACAGCTGTCAATCACACTGAGCCTCATATTTACACTCTTACGTCTGGCCATACTAGAGGAATCCTGAATAACGGATCAGTTCTCATATAATGGTGTCAATGCAGGCAGATCAATAGTATTGTTGAATATTAAATGTCCCCAACTAAGCAGGCCAGAAGCCAGAGCCAACAGAGGCAAGGAATCAAAACTCCATCAGTGACAGAATGGAGAGAAAAAAAACCTTGGGAGAAACCAGACTCAGTCGTAATAGAAACACACAAATCTTGTTTAGAATACTTGTTCTAAATATAAAAGAATAGCAGAATCCACACCACAACTATGACAATAACAACACAGAGAATCGATATCGTTGGAATCACATTCAGAATGATTTTTTCCAGCTGATTGATGATAAAAACATTGACAGCCAATCAGAATCCATCCTGCTTTAAAGAGCTCGAGCATTTAAAGCGACAGACGGCAAAACTGCAGCGGTTATAATAAACAGAAAGATATCGAGTGCTGGTTTGAACGGGCCTTAAAGCTTTTATTTTGGTAAAAACAGGTTAACAAACATCTCTTTTCACTGTGTAAGTATGATTTAAACCAGGGGTGCCCAACCCTGCTCCTGCCGATCGACTGTCCTGCACAGTTCATCTCCAACCCTAATCAAACACACCTGTCTTTAATTTTCAAGTGATCCTGAAGACGTTAATTGGTTGCTTCAGGTGTGTTTGATTAGGGTTGGAGATAAACTGTGCAGGACAGTCGATCGGCAGGAGCAGGGTTGGGCACCCCTGATTTAAACCATGCTAATGCAATTCCACTAATGCCAACATAATTTTCGAGTCTATTTAAAAGAATGTTGTGGTCAACAGTGTCAAATGCAGCACTAAGATCGAGTAACACTAATAGCGAGACACAACCACGATCGGATGATAAGAGCAAATCATTTGTGACTCTAATGAGAGCTGTCTCGGTACTATGGTACGGTCTAAATCCTGACTGGAAATCCTCACAGATATCATTTCTTTCTGAAAAGGAACACAGTTGTGAGGATACCGCCTTTTCTAGTATCTTTGACAGAAAAGGTAGATTCGTGATCGGCCTGTAATTGACTAATTCTGTAGGATCGAGTTGTGTTTTTTTAACAAGCGGTTTAATCATAGCCAGCTTAAAGGTTGTTGGTACGTATCCTAGAGACAAAGACGAATTAATGATATTAAGAAGAGGATCTATGACCTCTGGGAGCATCTCTTTCAGGAGCTTAGTCGGTATAGGGTCTAACATACATGTTGTAGATTTAGATGATTTAATGAGTTTAGTAAATTCTTCCTCTCCTATAGCAACGAACGAATCAAATTTTTCCTCAGGGAGACTACAATGCACTGCCTGATGCGATACTGTAGTAGACGGTTGCATAGTTAAAATTTTCTCCCTAATATTATCAATCTTGTAAGTAAAGAAGTTCATGAAGTCATTACTGCTGTGTTGCTTGGAAACGTCTGGGGTTGAAGCCTTCTTTTTAGAAGATATCACTGTGAAACTTCTCCAATTTATTACTGGAATAAACATAAGACAAACAAGTTTTGTGTAAATGAATGTTTTAATATGCAAATGAGGCCTTATATACTTAAAAATACTCTCATTTGCATACAATTCCAAAAAACGAAATTGGAAAGGACCAGGTTTAAAATTATTGATTAGATTTGTTGACATATTAGATGAAAGGGCTGTTACTGAGGGGATTTTGGATATCTTATTTTGTGCTTTAGTAAATTAGAGAATACTGACAATAGCCTTAAAATCAATTAAAACCAAAAATCAATTTTCACCATGTTGTTTGGAGTAAAAGGAACTATAACTCAGGATATGAATGATATATCAACAAATCCCTCTGTAAAAGCCTTCAGAATATAGTTCAGTATAAGACTGGAAAGGTTGGTGCTTGTCGGTGCTACTGAAGTGGATATTTTTGACTCTGAGTCTGAGAAAAAACTCATTTTGAGAAAACGGCCTTTAAAGTTTTATATTGTATAATTTCATACATTTCTATTGAAACCCCCAACCTACAAACAAAATATATATTCAGTTCATTAATATCAGTAGTGTATAATACTTAAAACACATGGAAAATTGATAAATGAATAAATGAATAGCCTTAAGCTGAAAAGAACGACCATAACAAACACATAACAACAGTCACAAAAACTGCAACTGTCCCTGTTTGTTCTATGTCCATCTATAACTAATTGAATCTAATAAACAGCTCCCCGTCTGTTTACAGCCTCAATGTCCACGCCTGCACCATATGTAGGCCCTCTTCGATCTCCTGTCAGTGTCTTTTCACCTTTTTGGCTGTGCTTATGTTTTGGAGCAGAGAACTAATCACTTAGTCGGATATTCACATCGACCAATCAGATGTGGTTTTCGGCTGTAGATTCCCCGGCAAATTTTCGCGGATGGCTATTTCTACAAAGGAAATGCCCATATTTGGATTAGACGGCGCTGTGTAGGAGACTGGGAGCTCTACAATGATAACAGGCATGACATGTTTCTGTGAATGGAGACGGCACGGGGGCTTGCATTAGAATGCTAACTTTTGGTGATTTCCGGTAGAAATCTAAAGGTGCAAGTTGATAAAATATAATTAAATAACCACCTTAATGTGTAATGTTGACATATTTTTTATTTTGACATGAAAGCGTACATAAGGGAGCAAACTGGCCCAAAATCTCAAAATTGACCACTGCATGAAAAAAAAAACGATGTTTTCACCTGCCGTGTCTCACCTTAAGCGCAGTGGAGCAACTGTGTCTAAAGTGCTGGAAAAGGAAGAGTCAAAATTTTCTGTCGCAATATCGAGTTCTTCTAGGCTATCCGGGATGCTGAGATGATGAAACTGATCAGGAAGATTATTAAGAAAGCAATCTTTAGTGGCAGAAGTGATAGGTCTAACATATTTGTAAGTTTACACGAGACTAGATAATGATCTGAGATGTCATCGCTCTGCTGCAGAATTTCAACGGCATAAACGTTGATTCCATGTGACAATATTAATTCTAAAGTTAGGACTCAGTCCTTACTGAGACTTGGATCTTGGAGGACTCAGTATTTCACCATTCTCAGACCTGCTGGTGTTCAGCAGCCAGCTTTCTTCCACCATCACATCAGCCTGTGTTGAACAGACCTGGAATCACCAGGGTCACACAGGCAAATATTTACCTATCTTGGCCCAGGAAGAGGCTCTCGAATTGCACCTGTTTGCCAGATGTGTCCAGGAGCCGCTTTATGCCGTCTTTATTCTCAGAGTGAGTCGAATAGCTGTTTATTTTTCCCTTTGGCCTCTTTCAGAAGAACATAGACATGATGCCAAACCCTTGGACCAAATGTGTCTGTAGAAAACCATCTCTGATGATGTTTTTGACATGGTTCTAATCGAAAACTTTACATGTTCAAGAAGAGTTTCCATACGCTCTCCTCTGAACAGATGAGTCTCCCTGAAGCTTCTGATCTCTGAACTTCATGCTTTGGCAGTTGATTGTTGATCTGAGAACTTCTCTTATTCACTCTTGGTCTTCCTTGTTCAATCCTCCTCATCAGTATCAGGCAGATTCATTCATGAAGTCCTTTCACAGGATCTGTTCTCTTGTTCTCCACTTGATAGTAATCACACTGAACAACAACAACACCAGTCATGCGCTTGGAAACACACATAGAGACTCTATAGAGTTCAGTTGTCTGTCTGTGGTTTCAGTTTCATTGTGGCAGTGCAAATGTTTCATGTGGACTACTATTATGGACCTTCAACCCATCAGGCTTACATACAAGGACAAACTCTGGGAAGCAAACGGGAGTGTAATAAGTGCTTATTATTATTTTTAATCATCGCGTCTTGGGTTTAATATCAGTCTTTACTGGTGTAATATGTTTTATTGATGGAGCAGTTGTGATGAAGATGGCTTTCCCGTGTCTCTTGTCTTCCAGTGGCGATCAGTCAGATATGCTGTTAGTCTCATTTGTGTCCATAACACTGTATCCAGGCAACATGAGTGAATTACACAGCTGGCCTTTACATTCAGCACTTTCATTAAACTATCACATGATTTCTCAAACTATCATCAGAAACACATGTGACCGCATCAATGTTTTTAATATGGACTTTAAGCAACAGCTGCTGATGGAACAGCAAAGGCGACCAGAAGTAAACCGATTACTGCCGTAGCGAAGAACGCAAAAGTAACTAACCAACAATAAGGAGGACGGCATAATGGATCAATTAAAGGGGTCTTTAATTATGATTTCACTTTTTTAACTTTAGTTAGTGTGTAATGTTGCTGATTGAGCATAAACAACATCTGCAAAGTTACAACGCTCAAAGTTCAAAGCAAAGGGAGATATTTTCTTTTACAAAAATTGCTTTTTAAGGACTACAACAAATGGCTGGTAGGGACTACAACGAGCTTCTTCTCGGTTTATGACATCATAAACCCTAAGATTTACATAAACCCCGCCCCCAGGAACACACAACACAGGGGGTGAGGCCATACCGCTTTAGAAAAGAGGAAGAGTGTTGTCGCTGTTTTTTATACTCTGGAAAAAGTTTGTCCTAAGGCTGTCGAACTTAGAGAGGTTAAAATTTATTTTTAACACTGTTCCTGAACATCATAACCTCAGCTTTTGTCTGTGTGCTGCACATTTGACTGAGAACAGCTTCCAGAATAGAGTACAACGCAGGCTATACGCACAAAAGTATGTCTTATTATTTGTAGTTGTGTATTAACAGTTCCAATTATAAGTTTTATGTAGTTGCTATGATAGCTGTGATGCAAATGAAGGGCAAAGCTTTGCCTCCACTAGCCTGCTAACATTACAGTATTGATGTAGTGTTTACTGTAGCTTTTGTAAGACTGTTCACAGCCCCTTAGGAAAAGTATCCATGATTTTGTGATTGATTACTGTTTGTATTAACATAGTTTTCAGACAAATATGATTAAATGGTGGATGAAAAAAACATACCACTCTGAAATGTCCGTTCAACACAATCCTCTTGTTTGTTAACATTGTCAGGGTCTGAATCGGGCTCGAAATGGTTTGAAATTGATGCCATCGTTAATGTTTACATCTAAGTAGAGCTCGCGGTTATGAAGGGGGTTATGACATTTCCCGAACACGCGCTGAGCGCTGCCAATCACAGCACACTGGGCCAGCTAACCAATCACAACACACTGGGCCAGCTAACCAATCACAGCACACTGGGCCTGCTAACCAATCCCAACACACTGGGCCAGCTAACCAATCACAGCACACTGGGCCTGCTAACCAATCCCAACACACTGGGCCAGCTAACCAATCACAGCACACTGGGCCTGCTAACCAATCACAACACACTGGGCCTGCTAACCAATCACAGCACACTGGGCCTGCTAACCAATCACAACACACTAGGCCTGCTAACCAATCACAGCACACTGGGCCTGCTAACCAATCACAGCACACTGGGCCTGCTAACCAATCACAGCAGACTGGGCCAGCTAACCAATCACAACACACTGGGCCAGCTAACCAATCACAGCACACTGGGCCTGCTAACCAATCACAGCAGACTGGGCCAGCTAACCAATCACAGCACACTGGGCCTGCTAACCAATCACAACACACTGGGCCTGCTAACCAATCACAACAAACTGGGCCAGCTAACCAATCACAACACACCGGGCCAGCTAACCAATCACAGCACACCGGACCAGCTAACCAATCACAACACACCGGGCCAGCTAACCAATCACAACACACTGGGCCTGCTAACCAATCACAACACACTGGGCCTGCTAACCAATCACAACACACTGGCCCAGCTAACCAATCACAGCACACTGGGCCAGCTAACCAATCACAGCACACTGGGCCAGCTAACCAATCACAACACACTGGGCCAGCTAATCAATCACAACACACTGGGCCTGCTAACCAATCACAACACACTGGGCCAGCTAACCAATCACAACACACTGGGCCTGCTAACCAATCACAACACACTGGGCCAGCTAACCAATCACAGTACACTGGGCCAGCTAACCAATGACAACACACTGGGCCAGCTAACCAATCACAACACACTGGCCAGCTAACCAATCACAGCACACTGGGCCAGATAACCAATCACAGCACACTGGGCCAGCTAACCAATCACAGCACACTGGGCCAGCTAACCAACCACAACACACTGGGCCATCTAACCAATGACAACACACTGGGCCTGCTAACCAATCACAGCACACTGGGCCAGCTAACCAATCACAGCACACTGGGCCAGCTAACCAATCACAGCACACTGGGCCAGCTAACCAATCACAACACACTGGGCCATCTAACCAATGACAACACACTGGGCCAGCTAACCAATCACAACACACTGGGCCTGCTAACCAATCACAGCACACCGGGCCAGCTAACCTATCACAACACACTGGGCCATCTAACCAATCACAACACACTGGGCCAACTAACCAATGACAACACACTGGGCTAGCTAACCAATGACAACACACTGGGCCAGCTAACCAATGACAACACACTGGGCCAGCTTACCAATCACAACACACTGGGCCAACTAACCAATTACAACACACTAGGCCAGCTCAAAGCACACTAGGCCAGCTAACCAATCACAACACACTGGGCCAACTAACCAATGACAACACACTAGGCCAGCTCAAAGCACACTAGGCCAGCTAACCAATCACAGTTCAATGGGCCAGCTGACCAATCACAACACACTGGGCCAGCTAACCAATCACAACACACTGGGCCAGCTAACCAATGACAACACACTGGGCCCAGCTAACCAATCACAACACACTGGGCCAGCTAACCAATCACAGTACACTGGGCCAGCTAACCAATGGCAACACACTGGGCCAGCTAACCAATCACAGCACATATTGTAAATCGGAAGGAGGGGCAGGCAATGACGGATCATGTGAAGCACATTCAGATGGATGTCAGTAACAGTTTCCCTTCTCTCCTGCAGGAGTCAGAACCCGCTGGCCGATCCTCACACAGGAGTGACAGCAGAGCCGGTGCGGTTTCGCCTGGAGCCGGTGTGGACTCGCAGACGGAGGTTGACCGTGTTCCTGCTGCGCTGACCAACACCCTGCAGCACATCATCTCACAGCTGGATGTGCTCACACAGGTAACACCCAATACTCTCTTCTTAATCCCTCTGATACTCACACAGGGAACACCCAATACTCTCTTCATAATCCCTCTGATACTCACACAGGGAACACCCAATACTCTCTTCTTAATCCCTCTGATACTCACACAGGGAACACCCAATACTCTCTTCTTAATCCCTCTGATACTCACACAGGGAACACCCAATACTCTCTTCTTAATCCCTCTGATACTCACACAGGGAACACCCAATACTCTCTTCATAATCCCTCTGATACTCACACAGGGAACACCCAATACTCTCTTCATAATCCCTCTGATACTCACACAGGTAACACCCAATACTCTCTTCATAATCCCTCTGATACTCACACAGGTAACACCCAAAACTCTCTTCTTAATCCCTCAGATACTCACACAGGGAACACCCAATACTCTCTTCTTAATCCCTCTGATACTCACACAGGGAACACCCAATACTCTCTTCTTAATCCCTCTGATACTCACACAGGGAACACCCAATACTCTCTTCATAATCCCTCTGATACTCACACAGGGAACACCCAATACTCTCTTCATAATCCCTCTGATACTCACACAGGTAACACCCAATACTCTCTTCATAATCCCTCTGATACTCACACAGGTAACACCCAAAACTCTCTTCTTAATCCCTCAGATACTCACACAGGGAACACCCAATACTCTCTTCTTAATCCCTCTGATACTCACACAGGGAACACCCAATACTCTCTTCTTAATCCCTCTGATACTCACACAGGGAACACCCAATACTCTCTTCTTAATCCCTCTGATACTCACACAGGTAACACCCAATACTCTCTTCATAATCCCTCTGATACTCACACAGGGAACACCCAATACTCTCTTCTTAATCCCTCTGATACTCACACAGGGAACACCCAATACTCTCTATATAATCCCTCTGATACTCACACAGGTAACACCCAATACTCTCTTCTTAATCCCTCTGATACTCACACAGGTAACACCAAATACTCTCTTCATAATCCCTCTGATACTCACACAGGTAACACCCAATACTCTCTTCATAATCCCTCTGATACTCACACAGGTAACACCCAATACTCTCTTCTTAATCCCTCTGATACTCACACAGGTAACACCCAATACTCTCTTCTTAATCCCTCTGATACTCACACAGGGAACACCCAATACTCTCTTCTTAATCCCTCTGATACTCACACAGGGAACACCCAATACTCTCTTCATAATCCCTCTGATACTCACACAGGGAACACCCAATACTCTCTTCTTAATCCCTCTGATACTCACACAGGGAACACCCAATACTCTCTTCTTAATCTCTCTGATACTCACACAGGTAACACCCAATACTCTCTTCTTAATCCCTCTGATACTCACACAGGTAACACCCAATACTCTCTTCATAATCCCTCTGATACTCACACAGGGAACACCCAATACTCTCTTCTTAATCCCTCTGATACTCACACAGGTAACACCCAATACTCTCTTCATAATCCCTCTGATACTCACACAGGTAACACCCAATACTCTCTTCATAATCCCTCTGATACTCACACAGGGAACACCCAATACTCTCTTCTTAATCCCTCTGATACTCACACAGGTAACACCCAATACTCTCTTCATAATCCCTCTGATACTCACACAGGGAACACCCAATACTCTCTTCTTAATCCCTCTGATACTCTCACAGGTAACACCCAATACTCTCTTCTTAATCCCTCTGATACTCACACAGGTAACACCCAATACTCTCTTCATAATCCCTCTGATACTCACACAGGTAACACCCAATACTCTCTTCATAATCCCTCTGATACTCACACAGGGAACACCCAATACTCTCTTCATAATCCCTCTGATACTCACACAGGGAACACCCAATACTCTCTTCTTAATCCCTCTGATACTCACACAGGGAACACCCAATACTCTCTTCATAATCCCTCTGATACTCACACAGGGAACACCCAATACTCTCTTCTTAATCCCTCTGATACTCACACAGGGAACACCCAATACTCTCTTCTTAATCCCTCTGATACTCACACAGGTAACACCCAATACTCTCTTCTTAATCCCTCTGATACTCACACAGGTAACACCCAATACTCTCTTCATAATCCCTCTGATACTCACACAGGGAACACCCAATACTCTCTTCTTAATCCCTCTGATACTCACACAGGGAACACCCAATACTCTCTTCATAATCCCTCTGATACTCACACAGGTAACACCCAATACTCTCTTCTTAATCCCTCTGATACTCACACAGGTAACACCAAATACTCTCTTCATAATCCCTCTGATACTCACACAGGGAACACCCAATACTCTCTTCATAATCCCTCTGATACTCACACAGGGAACACCCAATACTCTCTTCTTAATCCCTCTGATACTCACACAGGGAACACCCAATACTCTCTTCATAATCCCTCTGATACTCACACAGGGAACACCCAATACTCTCTTCTTAATCCCTCTGATACTCACACAGGGAACACCCAATACTCTCTTCTTAATCCCTCTGATACTCACACAGGGAACACCCAATACTCTCTTCTTAATCCCTCTGATACTCACACAGGTAACACCCAATACTCACTTCATAATCCCTCTGATACTCACACAGGGAACACCCAATACTCTCTTCTTAATCCCTCTGATACTCACACAGGGAACACCCAATACTCTCTTCATAATCCCTCTGATACTCACACAGGGAACACCCAATACTCTCTTCTTAATCCCTCTGATACTCACACAGGGAACACCCAATACTCTCTTCTTAATCCCTCTGATACTCACACAGGGAACACCCAATACTCTCTTCTTAATCCCTCTGATACTCACACAGGGAACACCCAATACTCTCTTCATAATCCCTCTGATACTCACACAGGGAACACCCAATACTCTCTTCTTAATCCCTCTGATACTCACACAGGGAACACCCAATACTCTCTTCTTAATCCCTCTGATACTCACACAGGTAACACCCAATACTCTCTTCATAATTCCTCTGATACTCACACAGGGAACACCCAATACTCTCTTCTTAATCCCTCTGATACTCACACAGGTAACACCCAATACTCTCTTCATAATCCCTCTGATACTCACACAGGGAACACCCAATACTCTCTTCTTAATCCCTCTGATACTCACACAGGGAACACCCAATACTCTCTTCATAATCCCTCTGATACTCACACAGGGAACGTCTCGGGTTACGACTGTAACCCTTGTTCCCCGAGAAGGGAACGAGACACTGCGTCGTCGTCGTGACGACACTATGGGAACGCCCCCAGCGTAACGAATCTGAAGTATGAATGAAATCTGTCCAATCCTGATTGGTGCTGCGTCATGACGTAGTAGATGACGGCATACCCGGAAGCTACAAAGGGACGCCGGCTCAAACACACGTTAGCTACTTTGCGATGAAGCAAGCGCTCTTAACGTGATAGGTGTGGCGGCGAGACGCAGTGTCTCGTTCCCTTCTCGGGGAACAAGGGTTACAGTCGTAACCCGAGACGTTCCCCTTCGAGGGAACTCGCACTGCGTCGTCGTCGTGACGACACTATGGGAACGCAATGCCCACTATGCCACACCGTAAGCACGCCACCCTAGTGTGAAGCTGGAAGACCAGGCACACTTAGGACGCGAGCACTCTGGCGCCAGGCGTCACAGGGAGTTGCAGACTATAAAATCTTATGAAGGTGTGCGGAGTGGCCCACCCAGCCGCTTCGCAAATATCTTGAAGCGAGGCTCCAGAAAGGAGGGCTACCGAGGAGGCCATGCTCCTGGTAGAATGAGCCCTCACAGCTATAGGTGAAGGCAGATTGCGCACCTGATAAGCTGTGGCTATAGCCTGAACAATCCAATTACTGATTGTCTGCTTGGATGCAGGCAGCCCCTTCTTGGGTGAACCAAAGCACACCAACAACTGGTCTGACTTCCTCCACTGAGAGGACCTCTCAAGGTACACTCTCAGGGCTCTGACTGGGCAGAGCAGGTGAAGTCTCCCCTCTTCCGCCGTCACGTGAGGTGGAGGATGAAAAGCCTGAAGAACCACTGACCGTGCCACATTAGATGGCACCTTGGGCACATAGCCCGCTCTAGGGTGTAAGATGGCCTTAACTCTGCCAGGGGCAAACTCCAGGCAAGTTGGCATTATAGCCAAGGCCTGGAGATCCCCCACTCTCCTCAGAGAGGTGATAGCAAGGAGAAAGGCCACCTTAAGGGTCAGGTTCTTTGCCTCAGCTGACTCCAGTGGCTCGAAGGGGGCCTCAGCCAACCCCTCAAGTACCACTGCCAGGTCCCAGGTTGGAACTCAGGAGCGAGCCGCAGGCCTCATCCTCCGAGCCCCATGGAGGAAACGTACAACCAGATGGTGCTTCCCCAAAGGCCCATCACCTACAGGCGAGTGGAAAGCCGCAATGGCAGCCACATACACCTTTAGTGTGGACGGGGTTAGACCGGCGGAGAAACGATCTTGGAGGAACTCCAGCACTGAAGCCACTGGGCAGTTAACTGGGTCCACCTCACGCTCTCTACACCAAGTGGAAAACACATTCCACTTCAGGCTGTACAGTCTCCTGGTAGAGGGAGCCCTGGAGCTGAGTAAGGTCTCGACAACGTCTGCCGACAGGCCAGCCTCTAGGTACCGAGCCCCCTCAGGGGCCAGACCCAAAGGTTCCACAGCTCTGGCCGGGGGTGAAGTATTGTGCCCCCTGCCTGAGACAGCAGATCCCTCCTCAGAGGGACCTGCCACGGGAGGCCGTCTAGCAGAGCTATAATGTCCGAGAACCAAACTCGGGTCGGCCAGCGGGGTGCTACTAAAAGTAGACTGATCCCCTCTCGGCGAACCCGCTCCAAGACTCCCGGGAGCAGAGCGATCGGGGGAAATGCGTACAGACGCAGCCTCGGCCACGTCTGCATCATGGCATCCAACCCCAGCGGAGCTGGATGCCTGAGAGAAAACCACAGTGGGCAGTGGGACGTCTCTCGAGACGCGAACAGATCCACTTCCACTGGGCCGAATCTCACGCACATGGCTTCCACCACCTCTGGGTGGAGTCGCCACTCCCCGGGCCTCAGCCCCTGCCTCGACAGGACGTCTGCTCCCTGATTTTGATCCCCGGGGACGTACATCGCTCTGAGAGACGACAGTTTCCCCTGGGACCACAGAAGGATCTGGTGCGCCAGTCTGCATAGAGGGCGCGACCTCAGACCCCCCTGATGATTCAGATACGCGACTACAGAAGTGTTGTCCGAGCGTATCAGGACATGGTGGCCGCGGAGGTCTGGGAAAAAGCTCCTCAGAGCTTTGTAGACCGCCAGCATTTCCAGGCAGTTGATGTGCCAGGAAGAGTGCCGGGTCTCCCACAGACCTCTCGCAAAGCGGCCGTCCATGACCGCGCCCCAACCAGTGAGGGAGGCATCTGTTGAAACGGTTTTCCGGCAACATGATGCTCCCAGCACTGGTCCCTGGGACAGGAACCAAGGTTTCCTCCATATGACGAGAGAACGAAGGCATCTGCGCGTTACTCTGATCATACGGAACGGATTTCCCCTCGGGGAAAACCCCTTGGCTCTCAACCACCACTGTAGGGGTCTCATGTGCAGCAGGCCAGAAGGTATGACGCTGGACGCTGCTGCCATGTGCCCCAGCAGTATTTGAAACTGCTTCACAGTGAGGTTGTGGCCTAGCTTCACTCTGGAGACCAACGCCTGTATGGAACCCACCCGAGCAGGAGACATTTGTGCCCGCATCGTCGTGGAGTCCCATACCACTCCCAGGAACGTAGTCCTCTGGGAGGGCGTCAACACGCTTTTCTTCGTGTTGAGTCTCAGCCCCAAGCACCTGATATGAGCGAGAACGACATCTCGATGTCGAACTGCCATATCGTACGACTTGGCTAATATTAGCCAGTCGTCGATGTAATTGAGTACACGAATGCCCTGGAGTCTCAGCGGAGCCAGCGCTGCATCCATGCACTTGGTAAAGGTGCGAGGGGAAAGAGCTAGGCCAAAGGGAAGAACCCGATATTGGTACGCTTCGCCCCCGAAAGCGAACCTCAGGAACTTCCTGTGACATGGAAGGATGGAGATATGGAAGTATGCGTCCTTCAGATCTATCGTGACGAACCAGTCCTCGAACTGGATCTGACTCACGATGGCTGGAATTGTGAGCATCTTGAACCTGAATCTCCTCAGAGAACGATTCAAGTGCCTGAGATCTATTATTGGACGCAACCCACCATCCTTCTTGGGAACTATGAAGTACCGGCTGTAGAACCCGGACTCCCTGTGTGGCAGAGGAACACGTTCTATGGCCTCTTTTACCAACAGGGATTGAACTTCTTGTTCCATAACCCGAACCTGCTCTGGGCCGACCACAGTCCAGACCACCCCGTTGAACTTCGGGGGAGGGGAGCTGAACTGCAGTCTGTAACCCAGCTCTACAGTACGCAGGGCCCACGCAGATATATTCGGAAGGCATGACCATGCGCCGAGATAATCTACTAAGGGAACCAGCCTCTCGAGGCTGGCCTCGGGTGTCAACCGAGCCTCGTTCCCGACCCCCTGAAGCGGCTGACCGGCAGGGAGCAGTCAAGAATGATTTTCGGTGTGCGTACGCGTTCGCTGCCCAGCCGCAGGTCTTATTTGAGGCGGCTGGAGCGGCGTGCGTGCGCGGGAAATCAGTGTGGCCCGAAGCGTACTGGACGGTGGGAACACAGCACTGATTTCCCGAGAGCTCCGGGAGGGAGGCGACCTCGATCGCTCCATCCCGGGGGGGACAGCTCTCAGCGGTCCGGCCGCAATTAGGACCGCTTAGAGGAAGCCTTCTTCGCCTGAAGGACGGTCCTCAGATCGACCTTAGGCTCCGAAGGCTTACCTCGAGAGCGCCGCCTCCTTTGCCAGGCTCCCTCGGGAGGGGCGCGGGTGGCGACACTCTCCTTTTGCTCCTGACGGTGCGAGGAGCTGGAAGGCGGCCGAGGCTGCCCTTTAGAGGCAGCCTTCCTCGAGGAGCTGGAGCGACGGGGGAGATATTGCTGGAAGGCCGCCGACTGCTTCCTCACCTCCTGGAACCTCCCGACGACGGTCTCAACCGCACCGCCGAAAAGTCCAGAAGGCGAGATCGGGGAGTCTAAGAGAAAATGTTTCTCTTTCTCTTTCATCCCCGATAAATTCAGCCACAAATGTCTCTCCACACACACCAAACCAGCCATGGAGCGGCCGATGGCACGGGCCGTCTCCTTGGTGATGCGGAGAGACAAATCGGTGGCCTTCCTAAGCTCCAGAATGTCCTCTGGAGAGGGACCCTGGCCCTCATCCAGCTCCTTAAGGAGGTCGGCCTGGTAGGCCTGCAGCACCGCCATAGTGTGCAGACAGCTACCAGCCCGCCCGGCCGCCATATAAGCCCTGCCCACCAGCGCTGATGTATCGCGGCACGGCTTAGTGGGCAGTACCGGGGCCTTAAGGGACGATGCGGCCTCGGGAGAGAGGTAGCTCGCGAGAGCCTCCTCCACCCGAGGTATCGTCCCATAGCCACGCTCAGCCGCCCCCAGTACATTTGCAAAATCAAGCACTGGGGGGTTGGAGAGCCTGGCTGAATATGGTTTTTCCCACGACTTGCACAACTCATTGTGCAAGTCAGGGAAAAACGGAAGGCCCCGGCGTGGAGGTTGAGACCGGCGCTTGAAAAACCTCTCATCCAGCTTACTGGCTGGCTGGATTACAGGTTCTTCTTGTGGCCAACTAATATTTAATTTGGCCACAGCGCGGGTCAAAACCTCCACCAGCTCCTCTTGAGCGGGTGCGTGAAGCGGTGGATGGGACTCCACAACACCCGCCTCGATGCTCAAAGCATCTGACCCCTCAGAGCCAGATAACTGAAGCATCGGTGCCTCCACCTCGCGGGAAGAAGCCGCATCGCGGGCTTCCACACGAGGCGGGAGAGCATCTGAATCATCAGACGAGGACTGGGAAGATGACGAATCAGTCCCGAGTCCCGCTGAAAGATCCATCTGCGAGCCCCACGATCTGCGGCGCCGCGTTGCCTCAGCAACGGCGGGCCCAGAACCGCGGGGCTCGCGAGCTTGGCCGCCCTCATCGAACACGGCCAGCCGCGAGCGCAACACCCTGAGCGGCAGCTTATCACACTCGCTACAGCGTGCTGCACACCCAGACAATATACACAGAGCTGATGTGTGTCCGTGCCCGATAAATAGCGCGGACACGGATGCACACATCGTCTGAACTGCTCGCTAGACATGCTTGTGATGACTTGATATGACAAACAACAGTAAATAGGACAAACAATTCACACAGAGCGCTTTAGCTGAAGAGCAAAAAGCTAACGTGTGTTTGAGCCGGCGTCCCTTTGTAGCTTCCGGGTATGCCGTCATCTACTACGTCATGACGCAGCACCAATCAGGATTGGACAGATTTCATTCATACTTCAGATGCGTTACGCTGGGGGCGTTCCCATAGTGTCGTCACGACGACGACGCAGTGCGAGTTCCCTCGAAGGGGAACACCCAATACTCTCTTCATAATCCCTCTGATACTCACACAGGGAACACCCAATACTCTCTTCTTAATCCCTCTGATACTCACACAGGGAACACCCAATACTCTCTTCATAATCCCTCTGATACTCACACAGGGAACACCCAATACTCTCTTCTTAATCCCTCTGATACTCACACAGGGAACACCCAATACTCTCTTCTTAATCCCTCTGATACTCACACAGGTAACACCCAATACTCTCTTCATAATCCCTCTGATACTCACACAGGGAACACCCAATACTCTCTTCTTAATCCCTCTGATACTCACACAGGGAACACCCAATACTCTCTTCTTAATCCCTCTGATACTCACACAGGGAACACCCAATACTCTCTTCTTAATCCCTCTGATACTCACACAGGTAACACCCAATACTCTCTTCATAATCCCTCTGATACTCACACAGGGAACACCCAATACTCACTTCATAATCCCTCTGATACTCACACAGGTAACACCCAATACTCTCTTCATAATCCCTCTGATACTCACACAGGTAACACCCAATACTCTCTTCTTAATCCCTCTGATACTCACACAGGGAACACCCAATACTCTCTTCTTAATCCCTCTGATACTCACACAGGGAACACCCAATACTCTCTTCATAATCCCTCTGATACTCACACAGGTAACACCCAATACTCTCTTCTTAATCCCTCTGATACTCACACAGGGAACACCCAATACTCTCTTCATAATCCCTCTGATACTCACACAGGTAACACCCAATACTCTCTTCTTAATCCCTCTGATACTCACACAGGTAACACCCAATACTCTCTTCATAATCCCTCTGATACTCACACAGGTAACACCCAATACTCTCTTCATAATCCCTCTGATACTCACACAGGTAACACCCAATACTCTCTTCATAATCCCTCTGATACTCACACAGGTAACACCCAATACTCTCTTCATAATCCCTCTGATACTCACACAGGTAACACCCAATACTCTCTTCATAATCCCTCTGATACTCACACAGGGAACACCCAATACTCTCTTCATAATCCCTCTGATACTCACACAGGTAACACCCAATACTCTCTTCTTAATCCCTCTGATACTCACACAGGGAACACCCAATACTCTCTTCTTAATCCCTCTGATACTCACACAGGGAACACCCAATACTCTCTTCATAATCCCTCTGATACTCACACAGGGAACACCCAATACTCTCTTCATAATCCCTCTGATACTCACACAGGGAACATCCAATACTCTCTTCTTAATCCCTCTGATACTCACACAGGGAACACCCAATACTCTCTTCTTAATCCCTCTGATACTCACACAGGGAACACCCAATACTCTCTTCATAATCCCTCTGATACTCACACAGGGAACATCCAATACTCTCTTCTTAATCCCTCTGATACTCACACAGGGAACATCCAATACTCTCTTCTTAATCCCTCTGATACTCACACAGGGAACACCCAATACTCTCTTCATAATCCCTCTGATACTCACACAGGTAACACCCAATACTCTCTTCATAATCCCTCTGATACTCACACAGGGAACATCCAATACTCTCTTCTTAATCCCTCTGATACTCACACAGGGAACACCCAATACTCTCTTCTTAATCCCTCTGATACTCACACAGGGAACACCCAATACTCTCTTCATAATCCCTCTGATACTCACACAGGTAACACCCAATACTCTCTTCTTAATCCCTCTGATACTCACACAGGGAACACCCAATACTCTCTTCTTAATCCCTCTGATACTCACACAGGGAACACCCAATACTCTCTTCTTAATCCCTCTGATACTCACACAGGTAACACCCAATACTCTCTTCATAATCCCTCTGATACTCACACAGGGAACACCCAATACTCTCTTCTTAATCCCTCTGATACTCACACAGGTAACACCCAATACTCTCTTCTTAATCCCTCTGATATTCACACAGGGAACACCCAATACTCACTTCTTAATCCCTCTGATACTCACACAGGTAACACCCAATACTCTCTTCATAATCCCTCTGATACTCACACAGGGAACACCCAATATTCTCTTCTTAATCCCTCTGATACTCACTCAGGGAACACCCAATACTCTCTTCTTAATCCCTCTGATACTCACACAGGTAACACCCAATACTCTCTTCATAATCCCTCTGATACTCACACAGGGAACACCCAATATTCTCTTCTTAATCCCTCTGATACTCACACAGGGAACACCCAATACTCTCTTCATAATCCCTCTGATACTCACACAGGGAACACCCAATATTCTCTTCTTAATCCCTCTGATACTCACTCAGGGAACACCCAATACTCTCTTCTTAATCCCTCTGATACTCACACAGGTAACACCCAATACTCTCTTCATAATCCCTCTGATACTCACACAGGGAACACCCAATATTCTCTTCTTAATCCCTCTGATACTCACACAGGGAACACCCAATACTCTCTTCATAATCCCTCTGATACTCACACAGGTAACACCCAATACTCTCTTCATAATCCCTCTGATACTCACTCAGGGAACACCCAATACTCTCTTCTTCATCCCTCTGATACTCACACAGGGAACACCCAATATTCTCTTCATAATCCCTCTGATACTCACACAGGGAACACCCAATACTCTCTTCATAATCCCTCTGATACTCACACAGAACAGAAACTCTCAGTAGTGGTGTTCATTTCGACTCGGAGTCGGACAATAATGCCCACAGAGCCAGAGAATATATGCTGTATGGAGATAGAACAGGTATAGTTTAGTTTAATTATGGTTATTTGTCATCTGCTTTTATGCACTATTAATACAAGCCTGCTGTAGCGACCCCGTCCGAATGATGACCAAAATATACTGATGAGTTCAGTGAAGTTTATTGTAGATCACACAAAAGATGAAGCCTTAGTTTTACTCCAGAAAATCACTGTAAGAGCTGAGTAAACAGTATATAAGTGCACATTAAAGTCTTATCCATAAACTCTCTCTCTCTCCCTTTCATTATCATCAACATACACAGCGAAGTACACAAAACACTCGTTACAACTAACAGCAAACAAATATATACACACCTTTTCAGTGGGTGCTTAATCAACCGATAAACTGTATATCCACGACTGGATGAGCTGACATAAAGTGCGCGCTCTCACTTTCATTTCTGCCGTGGTCAGTAACGTTAGTCCTGTTGCTCCGGAGACCGTAAGCTGGATCACAAACAGTACAGATCCATCCTCGAGTAACAACGGGAGTAAATGAAGACTGCTATGTTCATTCTTACATCCAACAACAAAACACCTCAATCGCTTAGGAGACATTCTTGTCTACAGCTGCTCCAGCGTCGAACAATGGAGGACTGTGTCCAGCTCACTCAGGGCGGGTCTATGCTCAAACTGCAGTGTCAATCAACAGTCGTGGGAGGGGCCTGTGCAAAGTGACGTCACATTGCCCCGAGTCTGAGAACATCTTGTTCTGAGACAGTGCTTATGATTTATGGGGATTTAAAAAAAAAAAGCACTTGGTGGATTTTTATCATTATAGGGTGGTTGTGTACACACACTGCCAACACACAGTTATTTTCAAACACCATGTAAAAGTGAATTTTGCATAATAGGTGCCCTTTAACTTAATGTAGGATTATTGGAATTACTATTAGGAATTTCACAGTTTTACCTTTTGTGTTTTACCGGTTTTCATAATCTGTTAATGTATATGATAAATCGCCCATAATAAATCAGGAAACTAGATGAAGTCAAATAAACCATGCGTATTAGTTTTAATAATTCTGATGAAATGTAAAAATAAATTTCTCAAATGACAACAATCGTTGTGATTATAATTTCGTGCAAAGTAATCATGATTATCGGTGTAACCATTATGCAACATGACGAAAATGTGAGTTTTCATTAACTGAAACTGGACTAAAATTCCCAGACATTTAGCCGACCAAAAAAGCAGGATAGATTGACTAAATATGATAAAAGCTAAAAAAGTACATTTGACACAGGACTAAGACACACATGCGCCGTGCTTTGATGCATACCCAGACAGCAACATAGTGTCGGCCCACATCTGGGCCGTGTGAAATCAACGTGTTCCGGATGTGGGCTGGATCTGGGCCGACACTATGTTGCTGTCTGGGTATTAAACTGGGTTTTACACTTCAAACGTGCTTATGTTTATTTATGTCTTATATCCTACAAACTTTTAATTTACCTATGGCATATTTGCCAGGACTCTTTCTCGAGACTGTGGCCCTGTCCACACGGAGACGCGTTTAGCTGTATGCGTAAACATTTGTATCGTATCGGCGTTTCGTCCAGACGGATCCGGCGTTTTGGGTCCGACACCCTTGCGTTTCGTGTGTACAGCCAGTCTGTATATTTTGTGAAACGATGATGTCATCACCCCACGTGTCGACTAGTCAGACACCGCTAGTCACGTAACAGCAACAACATCTGCGACTACATGCTTGTGTTCGTGCTGCAGAAACTACTGAGCCTCTTTTATTTCTTTATTTATTATTTACTTGAATGTATTTTTATTTTATTTCTTTATTTTACTTCTTTATTTATTTATATTTTCTTTCTTATGCTATGATGCTTGTCTGTTGTCTGATTAAGACATTTCAAGCTAAAATAATATTCGATGATCGCTGGGAATTATAAAAAAAAACGCACCCCTGATTTTATGAAAAGTGAACAGCATGAGTAATATAAGATGCGCAATATATCGGGAGACATCATTTTGATGACCACATTAAGTTTTGTTTTGTATAAAGCCTTTCTTTAAAGTGAATTTTGTTTTGTATAAATTGTATCTTCATTTTAATCAATGTTTCTTTGTGGCAAGCGTTAATGGTCTGCTAACTAATCGAATATCATGACTCATCCCTATTTTGTACCAGGCCATTTATGGTTGTTCATATTGTTTAATAAAGTTCTTGGTAAAAAAGAAAAGAAGAAGCTACTGTGCCTAATGTTATTGTATACAGCGCGCATGTTTATAAACGCAACTGGCATTTAAAGGGAATGGGAGATGAGACTCTGATTGGTTTAATGCACGTAAATCCCAAAACTCACCCATTTCTCATTAAGAGAATAGGACAACCCTTTTAGACCATGACCTTTTTTCCCGTCGTTAAACTAGCAGAAGTGGATTCAGACGCCCTAAGTGAACTTTAGACCATGAGCTTAGATCGTTGAAATAGACCGAATGTCTGTCCAGTCCTGTGTTGTTTGGTTTGAAGAGACTCAGTTAAACACATTTTAAAGACTTAGCCTAATGGAGAAGGTGAATAAATCCTGAGCTAGAGGTTTGATGCTACCATTGTTCATATCTTTAGCTGTTTTCCAAGTCCTCTTCCTCTGGGAAAGTGAAGGCTAATGCTCTCCTGATTCTGTGTGTTTGGTGTGCATCTGTGTGATAGTGGAGAGGAAAAGACTTTATTATAGATGAGCTATTATCCAGAAACAGCAGGTTTCCGTCGCAGGAGAACCTTCCTCTGTCCTGATGCTGTTCTTCTGCATGTGGAAGCGCTTCTGTCCACTTGGGAGCGTTTATCCCGATCCCAGATCCCCATCCTCATGCAGGGAATGCTGAGCTTCACATGCAGATATAGCAGTGTGTGCACTGATCAGGACACAGCTGAGTTAGATCTGATCCGAGCAGCCGATGTTTGCTGGTGAGATCGTGTGCTCATCAGAGCTCTGCAGTGTGACGCTGCGTGTTCCAGAGTAAAGCACAGCACTGTTCACTTCAGTCCAGACTCACTGTCAAAGCTTCTCGGTTTGAGTCGCTTATCATTTACATTCGGAAACGTCAATCATCTTCCCAAACTCCTCTTGGGAATCCGTTATGAATCTGTTGTTGTCGACAAAGAGGAGCGAGCGGTAAAACTGTTTTAATGTTTGAAAGCAAAGTAATTTAGAAAGAGGAGCGAGCGGTAAAACTGAATAAAGCTCAATGTTTTAATGTTTGAAAGCAAAGAAATTAAGACAACCATAGTATTGTAATTATACTGTTGTTCTTTAAAATAAAATGATAACAATTAACATTGTTAAATAATAATAAAAATTCTATTAATCATTTATTTATAATATTATTTATAACATTGTATTATAGTATAATTTTTTTTATATCATGATTAAATACTCGATTTTTTTATTTTAGAGTACAATAGTATGTAATAGTAATAGAAGATCTTTTTTTAATTTGATAAAATATTTGTATAATAATAATTACTTGGGGTTGGGGTTTTTGTCTTTAGCTGATCACATGACTGAATATTACAATTTAAAATATCAGTTTGTTTATGTGAATATACAGTAAAGTGTAATGTATTCCTGTGATCAAAGCTGAATGTTCAGCATCATTACTCCAGTCTTCAGTGTCACATGATCCTTCACAAATGATAAAAATAGTATTAATTTCTTTCGATAATAATCTTTCCAGCCCCAATCTTGTAATCAGTGGTGTATAAATCAGTGTATTTATCAGAGCGTGTTATTCTCCAGAGAATAGTTCATCAAGTAATCGGCTCAGCGTCTGAAACAGCGTTCGTATGAGTGTGATTTGAGCGGCACCGGTGTGTGTGTGTGTGTGTGTGTGTGTGTGTGTGTGTGTGTGTGTGTGTGTGTGTGTGTGTGTGTGTGTGTGTGTGTGTGTGTGTGTGTGTGTGTGTGTGTGTGTGTGTGTGTGGACCGCACGGGGAAATATCACCCGTAAATGGATGACAGGACCTCTTTAACGTCCGCTCATATGATACACAACTTTATACATAAAAGGATAGTTCAAATAGATTCAGTTGTTCTGCTATACAAGTGAAGGTTGTGAGTTTTATTTTTCCTCCTTCATTATTTTCCCCTCCATTTACTAAAATGCTACATTTTTAACATTTCATTTCGACCATTGAGTCCAGCAACTGATGTTTGCACAAAACGACACTGAATATCTGCCGAGTCATCATTCGATCATCATGTTGAAGCGAAACACACACACATATCTGTGAGTGCACTGTTGAAGCCCGTCTGACTGCGAACACACACTAGCAGAAACACTGGATCCAGTGGCTGAAGAACCCAATGAATAATTCACATCTGAGCCTGAAGCAGGGGAATTTGCTGAGACACACACACACACACACACACACACACACACACACACACACACACACACAGCCCGTATCACTGCCCATTACAGATGTTAGTATGGGGACTGGTAGCAGTTTTAATAGTTGAGTGTGTTACAGTGAGCCCAAACATCATCACGTCTCTCAGCGGGTGTGTTAGCCACCAGTTCATGTCCTCGACTGAGAAGCCACAGCTGGGGTGTGTGTGTGTAACGCAGTGGGGTGTGTGTGTAATGCAGTGGGGTGTGTGTGTAATGCAGTGGGGTGTGTGTGTAACGCAGTGGGGTGTGTGTGTGTAACGCAGTGGGGTGTGTGTGTAATGCAGTGGGGTGTGTGTGTAACGCAGTGGGGTGTGTGTGTGTAACGCAGTGGGGTGTGTGTGTGTAACGCAGTGGGGTGTGTGTGTGTAACGCAGTGGGGTGTGTGTGTAACGCAGTGGGGGGTGTGTGTAACGCAGTGGGGTGTGTGTGTAACGCAGTGGGGTGTGTGTGTGTGTGTGTGTGTAACGCAGTGGGGTGTGTGTGTAACGCAGTGGGGTGTGTGTGTGTAACGCAGTGGGGTGTGTGTGTGTAACGCAGTGGGGGGTGTGTGTAAGGCAGTGGGGGGGGTGTGTAACGCAGTGGGGTGTGTGTGTAACGCAGTGGGGTGTGTGTGTGTAACGCAGTGGGGTGTGTGTGTAACGCAGTGGGGTGTGTGTGTAACGCAGTGGGGTGTGTGTGTAACGCAGTGGGGTGTGTGTGTAACGCAGTGGGGTGTGTGTGTGTAACGCAGTGGGGTGTGTGTGTAACGCAGTGGGGTGTGTGTGTAACGCAGTGGGGTGTGTGTGTAACGCAGTGGGGTGTGTGTGTAACGCAGTGGGGTGTGTGTGTAACGCAGTGGGGTCTGTGTGTAACGCAGTGGGGTGTGTGTGTGTAACGCAGTGGGGTGTGTGTGTAACGCAGTGGGGTGTGTGTGTGTAACGCAGTGGGGTGTGTGTCTAACGCAGTGGGGTGTGTGTCTAACGCAGTGGGGTGTGTGTCTAACGCAGTGGGGGGGGGGTGTAACGCAGTGGGGTGTGTGTGTAACGCAGTGGGGTGTGTGTGTAACGCAGTGGGGTGTGTGTGTAACGCAGTGGGGTGTGTGTGTGTGTAACGCAGTGGGGTGTGTGTAACGCAGTGGGGTGTGTGTGTGTAACGCAGTGGGGGGTGTGTGTAACGCAGTGGGGTGTGTGTGTGTAACGCAGTGGGGTGTGTGTGTGTAACGCAGTGGGGTGTGTGTGTGTAACGCAGTGGGGTGTGTGTGTAACGCAGTGGGGGGGGTGTAACGCAGTGGGGTGTGTGTGTGTAACGCAGTGGGGGGGGTGTAACGCAGTGGGGTGTGTGTGTGTAACGCAGTGGGGGGGGGTGTAACGCAGTGGGGTGTGTGTGTATAGTGCAGATTTTACAGAGAACGTGAAACACAGGCTCTGTCCAGACGCTTCTATAACCCTGTAATTCTGGGATGCAAACTTGTAGATGACCTTGTTTATTATGATTATTGTATCATGTTTTCATGTCTATAATAAGAGCATTTAAACACGGAGATAACAGGCGAGGGTGATCGAGCTGTAGATCTGTCTCTCGATCTCTCGATCAGGGAACGCCTTCAGAACGCGTTCCTCTGTTAGGACACACACTGGAACACACTGGTCCAACTCAACTAGACTGCCAACAAAAAAAGAAATGCTGAGTAAATTGAAAGCTGAATGTTAGCAGGGTTTAGAGCAGCGCTTCTGTGAACAGCCTGAATGCTGTGTGGTTAGTCCTCCGGTGACCTTCAGCGCCGCGTCCCCTGAGCCTCTGACAGCCGGAGCGAGGACGGGCCGGAGACGCTGCTCGCATTGATCTGAAAAGCACACTAGCAGAGGAAGGAAACGCTAAACCCATTCCCTCCTGCAGATGTTATCGAGCTCAGAGAGCCTGTGTGCGGGTCTGATCCTCGAACCAGGGAAGACTCTGAACAGAAGAGCTGTGGAAGAATGATCAGAAATAACTACAGCCATAATTAGCGCGGATTCAAACTGTGTAAAACCGGCCGAAGTTCGATCTATCACGATGCGTTCACACTGCTCACACTAAATCCACATTCTGTCCTTCAGATTTGCTTTCGATGAGCAGGAATGTCTGCTGATGGTGTTGGTGTTTGTGTTCGGGTTTATATCCAGGGCTGGGCTCACCTAAAGAAATGTCCCGTCCCGTCCAGGACACATGAGCACCACTGCTACTGTACCAGATATGTACAAAAAACACTGTAATATGTAAAGTCCCCCTGTAGTCAATAATGTATCTCTTAAAGCTCATCTTTGATCACCAAAATTACATATTTAAAAAAAAAATTATTTAAAAAAAAATGTCTTCATGCCTTAAAATATCTTGAATGTAACTCGACACCCTTGCCTCATTTAGTATGCACGGTTCTATAAATATGCAAATGAGCCCCGCCTCCACTCACTCACTCACTCAGCTCAGAGGTCCGCCCGTTGACGATCACACGTTGATCTGATTGGTTACAAGGTAGCCTGTGATTAAAAACACCACATAGACATATAAACAACATTAAACGCTGGATTTTCACCACTTAATATAATTACACTCTGTGTTGTCAAATTTGATATTGTGGCTTTATGATGATCATACACTTGCATGTGTCATTATATTATTAACATATTACTAAAATCAAGTTCAAATGAAGTGACTAGCCTACTTTGTTTCTGTAATTTGTCCAAAATCTCATGTTATTAAAGACGAAGTGCTTCGCACAGACTTTAAGTCAGTGTTGGCTGTGACTCGACTAAAGCCCAGTTGGTACTTCAGTACCCAGTCAACCCACATCACGCGGACGACGACGCTGAAGTGTAGATCAGCCTTAAGACGCTCTTCTCCGCTCCTCAAACACATAAAACTTTATATATAGTGTTATTTGAGCAAAGAAAACACTGCACTTCTTTAAAGAACCAGTTGGTTTTTTTTCCTTGCATTGCAAAGAATCAGAGACGCTCCAAACTCTGCGTGACACTGCGTTCATGATAGAGGTGGGCGGAGTTATGAGGTTTGATTGACAGTTTAAGGAGCCAATGGAGTCACAAGGTTTAGTCACAAGCTCTTTTCAATACTTTTCGTTGGTTAAATATATGCAAAACACTCAGAGAGACGTAAAGGGAGAGCAATAGTAATGATTTATAAGCTTCTGCCCGACAGCAACATTACAGTTCAGACGTACACTGGTGTGTCTTCATGTGTTCCTGAGGGGTCGCCGTAGTGTTCTCCTCACCGCCTCCCTCAAGCTGGACCAGTTCCTGTAGATGTTCCTCACACAACTAGAGTGCACTTCTTTATTAGCAGTTCTGTGTGTGTGTGTGTGTGTGTGTGTGTGTGTGTGTGTGTGTGTGTGTGTGTGTGTGTGTGTGTGTGTGTGTTAGGGTTGCAGTGTGTGTGTGTGTGTGTGTGTGTGTGTGTGTGTGTGTGTGATAGGGTTGCAGTGCAGTGTGTGTGTGTGTGTGTGTGTGTGTGTGTGTGTGTGTGTGATAGGGTTGCAGTGTGTGTGTGTGTGTGTGTGTGTGTGTGTGTGTGTGTGTGTGTGTGTGTCATAGGGTTGCAGTGTGTGTGTGTGTGTGTGTGTGTGTATGTGTGTGTGTGTGTGTGTGTGTGTGTGTGTGATAGGGTTGCAGTGTGTGTGTGTGTGTGTGTGTGTGTGTGTGTGTGTGTGTGTTAGGGTTGCAGTGCAGTGTGTGTGTGTGTGTGTGTGTGTGTGTGTGTGTGTGTGTGTGTGTGTGTGTGTGTGTGTGTGTGTGTGTGTGTGTGTGTGTGTGTGTGTGTGTGTTAGGGTTGCAGTGTGTGTGTGTGTGTGTGTGTGTGTGTGTGTGTGTGTGTGTGTGTGTGATAGGGTTGCAGTGCAGTGTGTGTGTGTGTGTGTGTGTGTGTGTGTGTGTGTGTGTGTGTGTGTGTGTGTGTGTGTGTGTGTGTGTGTGTGTGTGTGTGTGATAGGGTTGCAGTGTGTGTGTGTGTGTGTGTGTGTGATAGGGTTGCAGTGCAGTGTGTGTGTGTGTGTGTGTGTGTGTGTGTGTGTGTGTGTGTGTGTGTGTGTGATAGGGTTGCAGTGTGTGTGTGTGTGTGTGTGTGTGTGTGTGTTAGGGTTGCAGTGCAGTGTGTGTGTGTGTGTGTGTGTGTGTGTGTGTGTGTGTGTGTTAGGGTTGCAGTGTGTGTGTGTGTGTGTGTGTGTGTGTGTGTGTGTGTGTGTGTGTGTGATAGGGTTGCAGTGCAGTGTGTGTGTGTGTGTGTGTGTGTGTGTGTGTGTGTGTGTGTGTGTGATAGGGTTGCAGTGTGTGTGTGTGTGTGTGTGTGTGTGTGTGTGTGTGTGTGTGTGTGATAGGGTTGCAGTGTGTGTGTGTGTGTGTGTGTGTGTGTGATAGGGTTGCAGTGTGTGTGTGTGTGTGTGTGTGTGTGTGTGTGTGATAGGGTTGCAGTGTGTGTGTGTGTGTGTGTGTGTTAGGGTTGCAGTGTGTGTGTGTGTGTGTGTGTGGTATGTGTGTGTGTGATAGGGTTGCAGTGCAGTGTGTGTGTATGTGTGTGTGTGTGTGTGTGTGTGTGTGTGTGTGTGTGTGTGTGTGTGTGTGTGTGTGATAGGGTTGCAGTGTGTGTGTGTGTGTGATAGGGTTGCAGTGCAGTGCAGTGCAGTGTGTGTGTGTGTGTGTGTGTGTGTGTGTGTGTGTGTGTGTGTGTGATAGGGTTGCAGTGCAGTGTGTGTGTGTGTGTGTGTGTGTGTGTGTGTGTGTGATAGGGTTGCAGTGCAGTGCAGTGCAGTGTGTGTGTGTGTGTGTGTGTGTGTGTGTGTGTGTGTGTGTGTGTGTGTGTGTGTGTGTGTGATAGGGTTGCAGTGCAGTGCAGTGTGTGTGTGTGTGTGTGTGTGTGTGTGTGTGTGTGTGTGTGTGTGTGTGTGTGATAGGGTTGCAGTGCAGTGCAGTGCAGTGCAGTGCAGTGTGTGTGTGTGTGTGTGTGTGTGTGTGTGTGTGTGTGTGTGTGTGTGTGTGTGTGTGTGTGTGTGTGTGATGGGCTGAAGGTGTGTCTGAGGGAGGGCTTCTGTTCCCCTCAGCTGTCCTCTCTGCACTCCTCCGCCGTGATCTCTGGCTCTCTGCAGCTTCTCTAGAGGTTGAAGAGCTGGTGTTCTCTAGGCGGGGTCTGGTTGGGTTGATGTTGACACACTGCACACACAAAAACCCTTGCATTTCTGTTGTACCTCCACTTTGATTGTTATCCTCATTTCAGTCTTGATTTTCACAGCTGTCCTTGCAGATAACTCCACTAGAATGGCCTCAGATCTGAGTGTTGTTGAGCCTGTGATGAGCCGGAGATCAGATGTCTGTCTGAACAGATTGATGTTGTTGCTGAATGTAAATGTCTGTGTGTTCGTGAAGCAGTCGCTCAAAACACCGGCTGTCCTCGCTAGCAGCGCTCAATACCGAGATCCAGTCTGATCCAATCACACACAGGTCTGAGATCAGCACACACACACACACACACACACACACACACACACACACACACACACACACACACACACACACACAGGTCTGAGATCAGCACACACACACACACACACACACACACACAGGTCTGAGATCAGCACACACACACACACACACACACAGGTCTGAGATCAGCGCACACACACACACACACACAGGTCTGAGATCAGCGCGCACACACACACACACACACACACACACACAGGTCTGAGATCAGCACACACACACACACACAGGTCTGAGATCAGCGCACACACACACACAGGTCTGAGATCAGCACACACACACACACACACACAGGTCTGAGATCAGCACACACACACACACACACACACACACACAGGTCTGAGATCAGCGCACACACACACACACACACGGGTCTGAGATCGAGATCAGCACACACACACACAGGTCTGAGATCAGCGCACACACACACACACACGGGTCTGAGATCAACACACACACACACAGGTCTGAGATCAGCACACACACACACACACACACACACACACAGGTCTGAGATCAGCACACACACACACACAGGTCTGAGATCAGCACACACACACACACACACACACACACACAGGTCTGAGATCAGCACACACACATACACACACAGGTCTGAGATCAGCACACACACACACACACACACACACAGGTCTGAGATCGAGATCAGCACACACACACGGGTCTGAGATCAGCACACACACAAACACAGGTCTGAGATCAGCACACACACACACGGGTCTGAGATCAGCACACACACACACACAGGTCTGAAATCAGCACACACACACACACAGGTCTGAGATCAGCACACACACACACACACACACACACAGGTCTAAGATCAGCACACACACACACAGGTCTGAGATCAGCACACACACACACACACACACACACACACACACAGGTCTGAGATCAGCACACACACACACACAGGTCTGAGATCAGCACACACACACACAGGTCTGAGATCAGCACACACACACACAGGTCTGAGATCAGCACACACACACACACACACACACAGGTCTGAGATCAGCACACACACACACACACACAGGTCTGAGATCAGCACACACACACACACACACACACAGGTCTGAGATCAGCACACACACACACACACACACACACACACAGGTCTGAGATCAGCACACACACACACAGGTCTGAGATCAGCGCACACACACACACACACACACACAGGTCTGAGATCAGCACACACACACACACACACACACAGGTCTGAGATCAGCACACACACACACAGGTCTGAGATCAGCGCACACACACACACACACACACACAGGTCTGAGATCAGCACACACACACTCACTCACAGGTCTGAGATCAGCACACACACACTCACTCACAGGTCTGAGATCAGCACACACACACTCACTCACAGGTCTGAGGTCAGCACACACACACAGGTCTGAGATCAGCGCACACACACACACACACACACACACACACAGGTCTGAGATCAGCACACACACACACACAGGTCTGAGATCAGCACACACACACACACACACACACACACACAGGTCTAAGATCAGCACACACACACACAGGTCTGAGATCAGCACACACACACACACACACACACACACACACAGGTCTGAGATCAGCACACACACACACACAGGTCTGAGATCAGCACACACACACACAGGTCTGAGATCAGCACACACACACACAGGTCTGAGATCAGCACACACACACACACACACACACACAGGTCTGAGATCAGCACACACACACACACACACAGGTCTGAGATCAGCACACACACACACACACACACACAGGTCTGAGATCAGCACACACACACACACACACACACACACACACACACAGGTCTGAGATCAGCACACACACACACAGGTCTGAGATCAGCGCACACACACACACACACACACACAGGTCTGAGATCAGCACACACACACTCACTCACAGGTCTGAGGTCAGCACACACACACTCACTCACAGGTCTGAGATCAGCACACACACACTCACTCACAGGTCTGAGGTCAGCACACACACACAGGTCTGAGATCAGCGCACACACACACACACACACACACACACACACACAGGTCTGAGATCAGCACACACACACTCACTCACGGGTCTGAGATCAGCACACTCACAAACACAGGTCTGAGATCAGCACACACACACAGGTCTGAGATCAGCACACACACACACACAGGTCTGAGATCAGCGCACACACACACACACACACACACAGGTCTGAGATCAGCACACACACACTCACTCACGGGTCTGAGATCAGCACACTCACAAACACAGGTCTGAGATCAGCACACACACACACACAGGTCTGAGATCAGCACACACACACACACACACAGGTCTGAGATCAGCACACACACACACAGGTCTGAGATCAGCACACACACACACACACAGGTCTGAGATCAGCACACACACACACACAGGTCTGAGATCAGCACACACACACACACACACAGGTCTGAGATCAGCACACACACACACACACACACACACACACACACAGGTCTGAGATCAACACACACACACACACACACACACACACAGGTCTGAGATCAGCACACACACACACACACACAGGTCTGAGATCAGCACACACACACACACACACACACAGGTCTGAGATCAGCACACACACACACACACAGGTCTGAGATCAGCACACACACACACACACACACACACACACACAGGTCTGAGATCAGCACACACACACACACACACACACACACACACACACACACACAGGTCTGAGATCAGCACACACACACACACACAGGTCTGAGATCAGCACACACACACACACACACACACACACACACACACAGGTCTGAGATCAACACACACACACACACACACACACACAGGTCTGAGATCAGCACACACACACACACACACAGGTCTGAGATCAGCACACACACACACACACACACAGGTCTGAGATCAGCACACACACACACACACAGGTCTGAGATCAGCACACACACACACACACACACACACACACACAGGTCTGAGATCAGCACACACACACACACACACACACAGGTCTGAGATCAGCACACACACACACACACAGTGTTGAGTGTAAAGCTCCGTGAGCACGATCTATGGAGTGAATCATACTTCATCTGCCAGTCTGACTGACACATCATCCCAGTGCTTGTTATTCTAGACGATTCTGTGCTGTGAATATGTGTGTGTGTGTGTGTGTGTGTGTGTGTGTGTGTGTGTGTGTGTGTGTGTGTGTGTGTGTGTGTGTGTGTGTGTGTGTGTGTCTGCAGTTTGAGGACAGCCTTTCCCGTCCCAGACACAACAGAAACTCTTCAGATATGGGTTCTCGATGTGGCTGTGTAAGAGTCCCGAGCTGAACCCATCAAACCCCATCCGCTCTGTGTGTGACCCAGAAATCATGATCAGTTCCCCGTTCTTGAGCTTCAAACTTCTCAAATGAATTTAGAGGTGCAGCTTTTTGGGGATCAGTCCCTGAGGCAGATTTCTCTGATGGGTCTCGGTTTAAATAAACCTGTTCAGTTGGACAGAGCTGTTCCGTAACCGTGTCATGGACCTAATATTTTGTTTTCTTGGAACTAAATGCATTTACTATGAAATGATCTGATTAAAGAATATTAAGATTTTAATTGATTGCCATCCCTAATATGTGACAGTATGTTGCTGCAATTTTTTTTTGCAATATTTTATTTTATTTTTTATTTTATTTTGTTTTAAATTACTAGATTTGATCAATAAATAAATAGTAAGTTAAACACATTCCTCACATTCTTTCAACTTAAATTCAAAATAACTATAAATAACAATATTTATAATAACAATTTTAATAACAATGAAATAACAATTTCATGCATAACCCTTTTAATTCAGCTCTAAATATCTCACACTGGTAGTCTGTGCCGACCTCTTGGGGAAAAATAATAATATAAGATGAGCAAATGAGCTGTTCCGCTGGGTCATGAAGTCAGTTCACTTTCAGTGTGCATTCAGATACACATGTAGACATTATAAAATCATTTTTAGGTAAAGTTTTAGCATTTTTAGTTAGAATTTTTAGCAGTTTTGGGTTTTTTCTATGTGTACTGAAGCATTCCTCGCATTCCCTTCATTCCTAAGGGGGTCAAAATGACCCGCAAGGGAATTATTTGTTTTTAAATTTCAACCACAACTCCTCAAATCCCTTCAGTTTTTTTTTGTGTGTATTCATGGTTCAAGTTGGACAAATGTCCTGGGGTCTTGGAGCCCTCTGATGAACACTCAATTAAAAAAATAATTGCTTATCTTATATTATTATACCCTTCCAGCATGAGGGTTTTAGTAAAGCAACAGATGAGTCGTAGTGTTAGTGTTAGTGCTAGTGATAATGACAGTGATAGTGTTAGTGTTAGTGATAGTGATAGTGATAATGATAGTGTTAGTGATAGTGTTAATAATAGTGATAATGATAGTGATAGTGTTAGTAATAGTGATAATGATAGTGATAATGATAGTGATAATGATAGTGTTAGTGATAGTGTTAGTAATAGTGATAGTGTTAGTGATAGTGATAATGATAGTGTTAGTAATAGTGATAGTGTTAGTAATAGTAATAGTGATAGTATGTGATAATGATAGTGATAGTGTAAGTAATAGTGATAGTGATAATGTTAATAATAGTGATAGTGTTAGTGATAGTGACAGTGATAGTGATAATGATAGTGATAGTGTAAGTAATAGTGATAGTGATAATGTTAATAATAGTGATAGTGATAATGATAGTGATAGTGATAATGTTAATAATAGTGATAGTGTTAGTGATAGTGATAATGATAGTGTTAGTAATAGTAATAGTGATAGTATGTGATAGTGATAATGATAGTGTTAGTAATAGTGATAATGATAGTGATAGTAATAGTGATAGTATGTGATAATGATAGTGATAATGATAGTGAGAGTGTTAGTAATAGTGATAATGATAGTGTTAGTAATAGTGATAGTATGTGATAGTGATAATGATAGTGTTAGTAATAGTGATAGTATGTGATAGTGATAATGATAGTGTTAGTAATAGTGATAATGATAGTGATAGTAATAGTGATAGTATGTGATAATGATAGTGATAGTGATAATGATAGTGATAGTGATAATGATAGTGATAGTGTTAGTGATAGTGATAATGATAGTAATAGTGATAATGATAGTGATAGTGTTAGTAATAGTGATAGTGATAATGATAGTAATAGTGATAGTGATAGTGGCTGATCTCTGGCATGAGCTGGTTTTGAGGAACCGCTCGTGTTGTTGTGAATGCTGGCTCTTTAGCTCCGCCCCCTCAGCACGTTAATGTGTGTGTTCTTCACTCACACACTCTCCTCGTTTCTCATCTCGGTCTGCTTCCGACACACACAGTGGATGTGGTGTTTCTGCCTCACGAATGAGAGACTCGTATTCCTCCTCATAATCAGGGATTGTGTGCGAGGAGAACAGCACATCTGTTTGGGGGCCGAAATAGATTCCATTCATGCATTCCTGTGACGAGGATCATAACTCCCTCCCACGCTCCAGTCTCCGTGTCTTTCCCTCTCTCACTCTTTCTACTGCAGTTTTTTTGCTTCATTTCTGTTCTTGTAGCTCAGTAATGGGGAGCTACTTTAAAACATTAGCTTCTCAATCAATGATGCACTTTTTTACTGTATGTTTTAGTGCCACTTGCCCTTTAAGACCTCATTATAAATACCCACTATTATGATTTGCTATCATCTTCGCATAGAACATTATCAAGGCATGAGGAAAATGTGATTCTTCATGACATGACCTTGATTCTGCTTGCTTTTTTGACATTGAGAGATTATTGTACTATGGAAACATACTATAGGTTTCCTCCTGGTTTATTGGAACCATCTGCAGAAACACACACACACACACACACACTCACTGCTTCTCCACGGTATGATGTCACAGCGATGGCCGCCTCCACACCAGTGCATCAATGTGTGTGTTTGTCCTCCACTGTTTCCCATACTGGCTCCCAGTACAGGCCTGATCGTACTGTTCACACACACTAAAGCTCACACACATCCACACGTCTCTTACTGTTCACACACACTAAAGCTCACACACATCCACACGTCTCTTACTGTTCACACACACTAAAGCTCACACACATCCACACGTCTCTGTCTTCTCCCTTTATTCGCTTCTTTCTTTGACTACCTGCATCAGTGGTGCACTACCCTACAGACAGACCACTCCTGTTCTCCATACACACCGTATCACTGAGATTGCATGTTGGATAATCTATGTGAACTGTACGATCTTTCTAACACTCCACGGAGGGTTAGCTTTATGCTTTTTTCAACAACAACAAAAAACAGTTTTCATGTATGAATTATTTAGAGCTGGATATATATGGCTGTAAGGGCCACTCAGCGGATCTCATGCCTGTCCTGCTCTTGTTTTGTAGACGGTGGCCATTCTGGAGCAGCGTCTGACTCTGACCGAGGACAAACTGCAGGAGTGTGTGGAGATCCAGCGTCAGACCGGAGCTAAACATCGAGCTCAGGGTCTCCAGATCACAGACCAGCGTCCCGATCCACAGCGATAACAGCGATCACATCAGAGCAGGCTTCAGTACAGTGTGTGTGTGTGTGTGTGTGTGTGTGATGGAGGGTTGTGTGTTGAACAGCAGTGTGTGTGATGGAGGGTTGTGTGTTGAACAGCAGTGTGTGTGATGGAGGATTGTGTGTTGAACAGCAGTGTGTGTGATGGAGGGTTGTGTGTTGAACAGCAGTGTGTGTGATGGAGGGTTGTGTGTTGAACAGCAGTGTGTGTGATGGAGGATTGTGTGTTGAACAGCAGTGTGTGTTTGTGTGTGTGTGATGCAGGATTGTGTGTTGAACAGCAGTGTGTGTTTGTGCTGAGTGTGGAATAAGCATCGGGTCTCCTGTAATCCATCCTCAAAACCACAAACTGAAACTGAAATCTGAGAAGAGAAATCTAAACACAACGCCTTCCTCCTTTACTTGCATTAGCCGAACATGTTTGTCTTGAACTTTTGAACTGTACTTTTCTTTTTCAAGTTTGCTATTTTGAGTCATTCTGTCTCATTTCCCAGTGTAACTAAACACTTAGTTTTATTTTTGTCCATTAAAATGCCAGTAAATGTGTTTATTTAACAAGGCGTTGCTTACTGTGTTCTTCTTTCTGTATATTACTGTAAAATATAGTATCAGCTAATATGTAATGTTTTATTATGTAATGTCAGGGCTGCGCTTTACAGTCATGTCTGTTCATTCATTGGTTGGTTTCCCTGAATCATGTAAATACAGCGATAAAACACTCTGCTGCTATTGAACAGCCTGAAGCAGCAACACTGACTCAGCCAATAGCGTGAGTTTGGGGGCGGGGCTTTCAGCAGCGTTCAGGAAACCTGTTTGGAAACAGCCGTTATATCCGCCTGTGGAGCTCATGACGAGTGTGACGCTACTATTCCGCTTTAATGTAGTGTTACTTTTTTGTAATCTTGGTAACATTTTACAATAAGGTTCATTAGTTGACATTAGTTAATGTATTAACTAACATTGAGCAACACATTTGTTACAGTATTATTAATCTTTCTTAATGTTAGTTAATAAAAATCCAGCTGTTCATTGTTTGTTCATGTTCACAGTGCATTAGCTAATGTTAACAAACACAACCTTTGATTTTAATAATGTATTAGTAAATGTTGAAATTAATATTAACTAGGATGATTAAATGCTGTAGAAGTATTGGTCATTCTTAGTTCATGTCAACTAAGGTAGTGAACTAATGTTAGCTAATGAACCGTATTGAAAAGTGTTACCGTAATCTTTGTGTAATGTGTACAGTGTCTTTGTTCACTCCTCAGAACAGCTCGTAGTTTTACAATAACTGAACCCCGCATCTCCAGAAATCACCCGTCAGACCGAATGAGTGTGTGTTTGACTCACTAAAGCTTAACACTGGTCGACACACACACACACACACACACACACACACACACATACTCTTTTCCTTCCTGTCTGGGGCTGGAGTCTGTGCCGGACGGGACCGAGCCTCACACTTCCAGATAACGACATCAGGTCTTTAATTACACATGGCAGTGACTCTCCGCTGGTGCAGTGTGTGTGTGTGTGTGTGTTCTGTGACTGAAGAAAAGCAGAGTGTGTATCTGCCTCATTCTGCACATGTGTTTCTCATGGCCAGGACATCTGGAGGCCTTTCCCTGATCCGAGTGTGTCCGAGTTCAGCGCTCACACTGTGTCTCGCGTACAGTGTTTCAAACGGTAACTTTGATGGATGTTTCAGGAGGGTCTTTCTCTTTACATTTCAACAACTTTCTTCTGACTTTCTTCTCGCAATTCCGAGTTTAGATGTAAGCTTTGGTATGTGACATATGAACTCGGAATTGTGTGAGAAAACTTTTTAAAGACTTTTTAAAAATGATTATTCCATCACAGAAACAAGCTTCCATATTTTTTTAAGTAAATTTCCAAATTTCGTTTATAAAGAAAAATTGTCTTTAAGTCTTAATAAACTGCATTATGGAATTCAAAGCTAAATTTAATAAAGCATAATGTACAGTCAACTGGTTATTACTGCAAAAATATTCCTGAATCATCCTGAGAACACTGCAGTAGGCCTAGGGTTAGGGTCACGGTATTCCACATGCGACTTGCTTGTAGATGTCAAAGTGGATATGAAATATTGATTTAGATTCAGTGTTTATGTGTGTAAGATGACACGAGGGACATGAAACCAAGCGAGTTATAAAGTTTAACGTCATTATACTCAAATACTCTTGCCGGCTGAATACCACGATTAACCTCATAAAGAAGAACAGCGTCGGGATACTGCAACAGTTCCTCCAGAAAACTGACAGCAGGAACAGTTTAAAACTGCGATGCAACAGAAAATGAGAAGTTTTCACAGTTATTAACATTTTAATCCAACAAAGTTATTTTCATTTTTTTAAATTTTGACAAAATTATAACTATATTCTGTGTCATGAATTACTGCTGCTGTGTGAGGGATTCTAGCACTTCTTCTGACTTACCTAATCAATATCAATAGAAAAGTCAAAGAAAAGCTATTGTGCAATTATTGGAGCAAGTGGGAATACAAGCATTATATTTATGGTGGTTACGGTTCACCTCTACAGTTACACAGCTGTGACGACTTCTGCTTCTGAGAAGGGTAGGGCGTAACTCGTGGATTGTGTGGAGGCGGAGCTGAATGCGAGCTTGCAGTGGACTGTGGGAAAGGGGCGGGGTTTAAGAGAGGCAGTGGGTGGAGCTTGGTTGTTCAGCCACTCCCTACACCTGATTAGATCAGGCTCCACCCATTCGGTTTACAGAGGCGGAGCTGGATGTCACGTGACCCTGCAGTGAGAATGATTGACAGGAGCTGTAGACCTGAGGTCTCGTTCTGTGACTGATGTTTTATCCGAGATCCTCATCCCTCTCGTCCCTCATCAGTGCTGCGCATCATTTCCTGTTTCCTGTCCCTCAGCGAGTGTCGGGTTCATGTTTGTCTGGGAATCCAGGCCTTTCCCCCCCGATCGGCCCACGCAATGATGTTTCCACTCGCTCACAAAACAGAAGAACAGCCTTTCACTGATTCTGCAGAAGAAGAGCTTATGGAGAGTTTAAACCCTCAGTTTCATCTCACAAACTCACTCTAACAGTGCTGAGGTGCTTTAACCCAATTTTGTGTCAAATATGGACAAACAGCGATTGGGTTAAAAAAAAAATATTTAAAGAAAAACTGTAATGCAAAACAACTGTTGAATAATCTGCTGATATCTGTGAGTTCAGAGGTTTTACTGTGCGTTCACACCGGACGCGAATAGCGCGTCAAATTCGCGCCTGCCGCATCTAGTTATACGCTTGACCACTTTGTGTCCTTTTTAAACTTTCGCCTCTGACGCGCGACGTGCATAAATTTCGCTTCAAACTTTTGTTTTTACGCACGTCAATACAAAAGTTTGAAGCGAAATTTACGCACGTCACGCGCGTCAGAGGCGAAAGTTTAAAAAGTTTCGAAACCCGTTGGCGGCCATCTTTTTACAAGATGTCTGATGTTGATCGATCATTTATCGAGAGAGTCACCGCTCTGTATTTGCTCTGGAGAGCAGAACAGCGGCGTAGGGGTCATCGTCACCGTAGGGGTCATCAGCGGCGTAGGGGTCATCGTCACCGTAGGGGTCATCAGCGGCGTAGGGGTCATCGTCGCCGTATTTGCCGCCCTCCGGAGGCAAACCCAGTTTGGCGAGTTTCACGTCAAGTCAAGTCATTTTCATTTATATAGCGCTTTTAACAATGTAGATTGTTTCAAAGCAGCTTTACAGAGATAAACGTATAATTTATGGTAACAGAGATTGTTTTGGCTTTATAGCGGTTCTTTAATTAAGTTATTTTCCAGCTAAAGTTAGTTATGATTGATTCGCTTCCATCGCAACGATCATTTGTTATTAAATTAGGGGCCGCTAAGACGACACCATTCTCTCTACACAGACTTTAAACGCGAACCTGTGAGAAACGTTGATGGCGGTCACATGCGCATTAAGAATTGGTTCTATAGTTATGTGCGTTAGAATATATGTGTGCAGGTTTGGAATTCCCTACAAACCAAGCCTAAACAGTACTGGCGTTTCCTTATAATTTTGATAAAGAATTTTATTTAATTTTTTCACTTTGGGGTAGGAACGCGAAACGAATTTTCGCGACGACGCTTTATCTGTAAAGTGGTAAAGGGATCCTCCATAGGGAGAGACTAGTTGGCACTTCAGCACTGCGTTGTCATCGGGTCCAGGAGCTGTGCCTGGATGACGGCCACTATCAGCGCTGCTTCCGCCTGTCCCGCGTGTTTAATGACCTGTTGTCCCGCATCGGAGCGAGGATCACCCTCACCCTCACCCACATAATCTGTCATTTATTTTTGTATTGATGATAAATGGAGCCAGCCTCTAAAAGTAATTAACCTGTCCTGTGATTGTTTTCTTCTCACACAACACTGCCCAGACACAAACTATGTTCTTATACACTAACGTATGTTGCTTGTCTTTACATTAGAATAATAATGTTTCATATAATCTGGATTTAGATATGGAATAAATAGCATTCAATACAAAATGAATATGTCTCATTGAAATCAAGTTTTTATGTGATAAAAGATTTACTTTGTTTTTACTTCACCACGTGACAGCAGAAAGCAGGCTCCTGATTGGTTGACGCGGCGCGAACTGACGCCAAAGTTCAGATTTTTCAAATCGGGCGTCAGACGCGTGAATGCACAAAAAGCACCAAATAAAATAATTTGCGCGTAAAGCGTCAGACGCTCAATTCGCGTCATTCGTGCAAACTACCGCGTCGCGCTCTACGCCTCATTCGCGCCACAGGAATTTTTTACGCGTGTAATGCATCTTTGCATTGACTTAACATTGAAATCACATCCGGTGTGAACGCACCATTAGCCTGAGATATACAGTCTCTCTCTTCATTCTGAGTCTACAGGATCATCTGCAACTCATCTGGACCCATCATGCATCTGTGCTGCTCCCATCATGCATCTGTGCTGCTCCCATCATGCATCTGTGCTGCTCCCATCATGCATCTGTGCTGCTCCCATCATGCATCTGTGCTGCTCCCATCATGCATCAGTGCCGCTCCCATCATGCATCAGTGCTGCTCCCATCATGCATCAGTGCTGCTCCCATCATGCATCTGTGCTGCTCCCATCATGCATCTGTGCTGCTCCCATCATGCATCAGTGCTGCTCCCATCATGCATCAGTGCTGCTCCCATCATGCATCTGTGCCGCTCCCATCATGCATCTGTGTTGCTCCTATCATGCATCAGTGCTGCTCCCATCATGCATCTGTGCCGCTCCCATCATGCATCAGTGCCGCTCCCATCATGCATCAGTGCCGCTCCTATCATGCATCAGTGCCGCTCCCATCATGCATCTGTGCCGCTCCCATCATGCATCAGTGCCGTTCCCATCATGCATCAGTGCCGCTCCCATCATGCATCTGTGCCGCTCCCATCATGCATCAGTGCCGCTCCCATCATGCATCAGTGCCGCTCCCATCATGCATCTGTGCCGCTCCCATCATGCATCAGTGCCGCTCCCATCATGCATCAGTGCCGCTCCTATCATGCATCAGTGCCGCTCCCATCATGCATCAGTGCCGTTCCCATCATGCATCAGTGCCGTTCCCATCATGCATCAGTGCCGTTCCCATCATGCATCAGTGCCGTTCCCATCATGCATCAGTGCCGCTCCCATCATGCATCAGTGCCGTTCCCATCATGCATCAGTGCCGCTCCTATCATGCATCAGTGCCGCTCCCATCATGCATCAGTGCCGTTCCCATCATGCATCAGTGCCGTTCCCATCATGCATCTGTGTTGCTCCCATCATGCATCAGTGCCGTTCCCATCATGCATCAGTGCCGTTCCCATCATGCATCAGTGCCGTTCCCATCATGCATCAGTGCCGCTCCCATCATGCATCTGTGTTGCTCCTATCATGCATCTGTGCTGCTCCCATCATGCATCAGTGCCGCTCCCATCATGCATCAGTGCCGCTCCCATCATGCATCAGTGCTGCTCCCATCATGCATCAGTGCTGCTCCCATCATGCATCAGTGCCGCTCCCATCATGCATCTGTGTTGCTCCTATCATGCATCTGTGCCGCTCCCATCATGCATCAGTGCCGCTCCCATCATGCATCAGTGCCGCTCCCATCATGCATCAGTGCCGCTCCTATCATGCATCAGTACCGCTCCCATCATGCATCAGTGCCGTTCCCATCATGCATCAGTGCCGTTCCCATCATGCATCTGTGTTGCTCCCATCATGCATCAGTGCCGTTCCCATCATGCATCAGTGCCGTTCCCATCATGCATCAGTGCCGTTCCCATCATGCATCAGTGCCGCTCCCATCATGCATCTGTGTTGCTCCTATCATGCATCAGTGCCGCTCCCATCATGCATCAGTGCCGCTCCTATCATGCATCAGTACCGCTCCCATCATGCATCAGTGCCGCTCCCATCATGCATCAGTGCCGCTCCCATCATGCATCAGTGCCGCTCCCATCATGCATCTGTGTTGCTCCTATAATGCATCTGTGCTGCTCCCATCATGCATCAGTGCCGCTCCCATCATGCATCAGTGCCGCTCCCATCATGCATCAGTGCCGCTCCTATCATGCATCAGTACCGCTCCCATCATGCATCAGTGCCGCTCCCATCATGCATCAGTGCCGCTCCTATCATGCATCAGTGCCGCTCCCATCATGCATCAGTGCCGTTCCCATCATGCATCAGTGCCGTTCCCATCATGCATCAGTGCCGCTCCTATCATGCACCTGAGCTTGATGCATGATGGGAGCGGCACAGGTGCATGATGGGACCTAGCGACTTGTGTGGCCTGTCTTGTATGGCATGTATACAGTGAATATTTGTACGTAGTTCGTTGATCACACATGGTGATGTCATCTCATTGGGTGTCTTAAAGAGCTACCCCATTAATATGTATCGTACAGTTGCAGGATCCAAGTTATGTCAAACACCCGCATAACATTCAGCCTAACAAAGATTCATCGTTCATCCAAAAAGCCATTTTGAATCATCAAAAGTGTCAGGAGGGGATTCAGCCTCACCACACCCTGAAAACAGGGCATCAATATTCACAAGAGCACTCATGATTGTGAAATGTAAGATTATTTTGTATACCATAAAAATAACCTACAATTATAACTGAAAGTAATCAGAATTTGCCTAAATAAATAAAAATATGTAATCAAATTAGCTCTTTGAAATCTGAAAATGCCAAAAATGAAATCGGCATCCTCTAAACCCTCTAAAACCACTCACCTATTGTAGAAATTGGCCATACAGTGCAAAATATGTGGTCAAAATGGACGATTAAGTTAATTATGCTAATTATGCAAATTGATCAACATATGCATATTAGCATCCGGCAGTTTCTGTATGCTGGGGACCCATACTTCACATTTCTGCAATAAGACTTTGGTGTACTCAACATTTCCGGGTTCACCTAGTTGGCTACTAGACTAAATGAAAGGGAGGTGATAGTTAATGAGATTAACTTGTAAACTGAGGCTGATCCATTCACACACACACACACACACACACACACACACACACAGTCTTAAAGGGCCAGTGTCCCATCAGCCACGAGCACAGCAGATCTGCCATCATTACCGCAAGTCCACATGAAACGGACCCTATTTACTGTATTCTCAGTCTTATTGTGCATGAGTCATAACTCCAGATGTGTGGTTTTTCCAGCTGTGGAATGACTTTCTTTTTCAGCTGGCATCACTGATCTCTCTCATCTACTGCAGTGAAGGACAGATGTGGTAACAGACCTTCGTCAGGGTGGAGGACACTTCATTTCTGATAGGAATGAAAATGACAAGCATTCAACAGATTCATGTGTTTAACAACATGCCAAACATGTTCAGTAGGCCCAAACTCCACGAGCTGTGTGCAGAGCTGTGAGCTGTGAAGACATGGTGAAGATGCGGAGTCGAATGGCTCATAATGTTTTCAACTTTTGCTTTAGCTAAACAATTGTTTATCATATAAAGTTGTGTCTCTTCAGAAAACTTGCATTAAACCACTCGATTCAATTAGATTACTTTTACGAATTTTTTGAAGCATCAAAGTTTTGGTTCCATTGACTTTCAATCAATAAACAAGTAATTAATATTAAGTCACTTACATTTTAGACGAAATATTGACTGTTTTTGTTCTATTTTAGCAGCGAAAATGATTCCAATCCAAACAAAGATCACAGCAGAACCACCGCGCGACTCACAGCAACACTCGCGGTCGTGTTCTCATCACTGAATGATTCAACGTTGTGAACGAATCGGTTGAGTCGAAGATTCTTAAACAACCGCCTCATTCTTGATAAATCAGCCGTTTGAACGAATCGTTAGAATGAATGACTCAGTGACTCGCTTCATAAGGCCGCTTATCACCTGCATTTCCGCGCTCACTATCGACAAACCAATCAAATCCGTTTACAAGTATTTTTTTTAAAGGGTAACTAAACCCCTGGTCAGAGCCTGACTCCACCCACTGGCAATATTTGAAAAATGCTGGAAAAGTGGGCAGACCCCAGCGGAGATAGAGGGGAGGAGCCGAGGGCGGGGGGGGGTGCACCTGAGACCCGCTGTCAGACTCTAAAATGGAGAGTTTGCTCACAGGGTCACAAGACGACGTAAAGTACATGCATCTGATGAGTTTTATCGAGTTGATGTCAATAGCGCGCGCGCTCTCTGTAGGCATTTTCATATTTTGCCGCTATGTGGAAAAATCCAGCAAAATGCGCCGACGCGTTTGTCGACCCCAGAGGATTAACTTTAGCCTAACCATAAATTGTACAATGAACCTGCTTACGTCACCTGCCACCGCAAACATCCAATAGGAAAATTCAACTGCAGTCGCCACCATTCAACCTGAAGAGGGCAGCACTCAGACGTTTTTACACCATATATTGTAGAATTAAAACACTTTATACCCAAATGTCAAAAAAGTTACTCCAATCAATGAACAGCACTAATAAAGCCCCATTCTTACAGATCATTAACTAAAAAAAGTTGGTTTTCATTCAGGAGTTATACAAAACGATAACTTTTGATAACAGTAGCCTATTGATAAAGATGTGTTTGGGGGGGTGACGTGGAGTTGGTGAAGGGAGACAGGCTAGAGGCCCGAACCCGGCCCGTACCCAAAATCATTTACCCCGACCCGACCATTACAAGCTGTATTATTTTATGATTGTTTGCAACGATAAATAAACACATATACATGTACAAACACCGTTTCCCCACGGCACAGCACACAAGAAAAAAAGAGAAAAAGCACGGACTTACTAATTACGAAACTTTGATTGAACAGGTGAAACAGTCACAAATTCCTCTGGAACTCAAACATTAAACTTCAAAACACAGTTGCACAACTATTTACATTAATATATCCTTCTCAGTGCGAGTTATGAAGGAAGAGGACAGCATCGACAGCTGATGTTTCAGCGCGTCCTCCTCTGATTGCGGTGTTGTGACTGAAATAGCGCGCGCGGGAGCAAAAGCAAAACAGTTTTGTAAAATGATATTTGATCAAATAAAAATGATTCATATATCATTTTACAAACCGGTTTTGTGCATGTGCTCCCGCGCGCGCTATTTCGGTCACAACACCGCAATCAGAGGAGGACGATGGCGCTGAAACTGCGTACTTTCTCTTTTGTGTGCTCATATCTACGATCACAACACGGCACGCAAACTATATGTATAGCCTATATAATTTTTCTTAGTTACAAACCCAAACCCGAGCCGAACCCGAGGCTATTCACTAAACATTAATCCGAACCCGACCCGAAACCCGTCGGGCTCAGGTCGGGTAGCAGACCTCTAAGACAGGCTCGTCCAGGGCGGGCACTGGTGACTCACAGGGCAGGCTAGGCCCCTCCGGGACTGGGGAGGCCCCATGAAATCAAAATTTAAGCGTTTTCTATTTTTTAAGCTTTTTTTTGTTGAAGTGTTGATAAAAATAAAATAAAAACAGAATGAATGAAGCTAGAATAAAATGTTGTTGTTTTTAAAGCAGAGGCTCTGTTCTTTTTATTTTGATATATTAAAAGAAATATATCAACAAAAATATTGTCTAGGTAAAAAAGCTGGCGGGGAAAGAGTTAACAGCGTCATTATTTTGCGAGGGAAAATAAGAGGCGCTGCGCCTTTAAATCCTCCAGCACAGACTCCTCCCCCTCGCGTGATGACGCGCTCGCTTTATTGCAGCCTGTCAAACAGCCATCAGAAGAAGAGAGGACCAGGCGAGCGGAGGGATCGCGATCATGAGCCGCGTCTGACGGATCGCCCTGCCGCGTTCCCCCTCGTTCTGCCGCACACAGCAGCCTCGCCCGTTCTCCCCCATGAAACACTCTCTCTGGAGCGGCGTGATCATGATGATGTCGAGCAAGAGCGCGGAATGGCTTCAGGATGAGCTGGAGTCCGGCGGGGCGCTTCTGCTGCTCGACTGCCGCACACACGAGCTCTTCGAGTCCGCACACATCGAGTCCGCCATCAACCTGGCCATCCCGGGGCTCATGCTGAGGAGGCTGAAGAAGGGCAACCTGCCAATCCGATCCATCATCCCCAACAACGAGGACCAGGAGAAGTTCGTGCGGCGCTGTAAGACGGACACGGTTCTGCTGTACGACGAGGCGACCGCGGACTGTCCGGAGAGCGGCAGCTCAGGCTCCGTGATCGGGCTCCTCATGCACAAGCTCCGCGACGACGGGTGCAAAGCCTATTACCTGGAAGGCAAGGAGTTTATTTGCCATTCAAAACTTCCAAGAGCTCGAAACGCTTTCTCTCTCTCTCTGTGTGTGTGTGTGTGTGTGTGTGTGTGTGTGAGAGAGAGAGAGGGAGAGAGACAGAGGCAGAAATGGATTAAATCGCTCCTCCGCTGAAACCCGCGCTCTTCTGCTGTTAAACGGAGAAAAGTTGGTTCGCATTACGAGCGGTTTGACGAATACATCCGCGCGCTCGCTTCTGAAATCTTTCAAGTCTGTCAGGCATTTCGTATAAACTCACTGCTCTTAAAATAGCTAACGTGTACATTTTTTGTCTTTCTCTGTGTGTGTTTTGACTACAACCTTTTAAAAAAGGAGAAACAAAGATGTTTTCAATTAATTGCCTAAAATGGCTCCGCCATGTTGTCTTTCTGAAGGAAAACGAGCGATTCATGAATGAACGGCCAAAAAGACTGAATCACGACGCTCTTCGACTCTTTGTGATGAATATACACGTTATATTCGATATTTCGTGCAAATATACGCACATGTCGAGTGTTTTGTCGTGGAAATGGAGTTTGACTGTAATTCTCGGTTTCGCCACCATTCACAAAATACACATCGAGTGTCAGTCATGATCTTCACCACGTGACCAGCAGTTTAACACTCAATCCGTTAGAATATTAATCTGTTACTCGGATTTATTTATTGGAAATAGTATCTTTTTCAATTTCACTAGTGCTTATTAATTAGATGGCCTACTAGTATCCATTCCTTTGCCACTATGCCAAGTAACTATTCCATTGTTAATTTTGGCCATTTGAGTTTTATGATGATCTGAATTTCAGATATTAAAGAGGCAGTTCACACATAAATAGTTCTTTTACAAACCTGAATGACTGACTGGGAAACAAAAGATGTTGTTGAAATGCCTCTGTTTTTTGTTTTGTTTTTTGGAATGAGTAAAGGATTACAGAATGATCATTTTTGGGTGAACTTAACCCTTTAACTATTCACACTCCAGCCATTACAGTTTTACTGGGAACACTTCTTATCTCACTAGTTATGTGTTTTATAGTAACTAGTCAGCATGACTAGTGACCATTGCTGTAACTAATAACACTTGGAACACAAAATATTGTGTAATAAACATGTACCCGTGTCTAAATTAGATGCTAGTGGCTATTTGGATTACTAGTAATTACGAGACTTGTGTTAGTATTTTAGTATACTAATAACATTGTATGGAATGACACGTGTGATTTTCACTCTGATGGTTGTGTGTTCTCCGGCTTGTTTGACTGATGGTCGTGTGTTCTCCGGCTTGTTCTAGGAGGATTTAACAAGTTTCAGACGGAGTATCCGGAGCACTGCGAGACGAGCTTGGACTGTTCGTGTCCCAGCAGTTCTCCGCCCTCCTCCGTCCTGGGTCTGGGTGGACTCCGGATCAGCTCCGACTGTTCTGACGGGGAGTCAGACCGCGAGCCGGGCAGCGCCACCGAGTCCGAGGGAAGCCCGATTCCCAGTAACCAGCCAGCGTTCCCAGTCCAGATCTTACCGTATCTCTACCTGGGCTGTGCCAAAGACTCCACCAACTTGGACGTTCTGGGCAAGTACAACATCAAGTACATCCTGAACGTGACTCCCAATCTGCCCAACATGTTCGAACACGACGGGGAGTTCAAGTACAAACAGATTCCCATCTCGGATCACTGGAGCCAAAACCTTTCTCAGTTTTTCCCTGAAGCCATTTCATTCATAGGTAAGTTTCCTTTCAGAAGTTTCACGCTCATGTCCATCAGGTATTAGTGTGTTATTCTCATTGTGTGTGTGTGAAGACTGGCTGTGACCTCAGGGTGTGTGTGTGAAGTGTGACGGGTCAGGTTTACACACCTGTGCTCTCCGTGAGGAACGGGTCATCGAGCACGCTCGCGCTCACACTGATGATGGCTGATAACTGTGTAACCACTAACCTGGCACTGCCAGTATAAACCACGCTGGCAAGACGATTCATAAATCAGGTCACGCCAAAACCTAATCGTTCATGTGTCCATTTGTGTGAGATGTGATGTTGTGTGAGATGTGATGTTGTGTGAGATGTGATGTTGAATAATTCATCAGTATTTTGACACATTTGTATCATATATTGGGTCGTAGTTTGCTCTATATTTCCTGCCATGAAACGCCGGCTCTCTCTGGATGCGCTTCAGTCGCGGTAAAGGTGCTTTCCTGTCACGTTATACACACACACACACACACACACACACACACACACACACACACACACACAAATGCACTCACTCACTCACTCACTCACACACACACACGCTTCAGTAAGCCACAGAACGCAGGTTAATGTGTTTTTACGTGTGGGAGAAGGTAAAACTCTTGCTGTGTCGATTGGTTTAAGCTTGAGCCGTTTAGGTTAACACATTTACATGAACACACGTGTGTATGAAGCATTTACATGAACACACACGTGTGTATGAAGCATTTACATGAACACACACGTGTGTATGAAGCATAATTGGGGTTTTTCTCAATCAAATGAGCTTGACGAGCTTTCCGAGGGTGATGTAAGAGCTCAGCATTACTGGAGCAGAGTAAGATCTGATGGATTCAGACGTGATCAGTGTCAGACATGGATCAGATCACAGAGCCAACTGAACCATGTGAACGAGACACACACACACACACACACACAGAGAGAGAGAGAGGGAGAGAGGAACGAGTTGGTGTCTTCAACATGGCCGTTTCTAAAGCTCGACTCTCCAGATAACGAGGAACGAAGCGGTTTTCTCTTGTGTTCTGATGTCGTGTTCTCAGGTGAAGGCACACGCGTGTTCTGATGTCGTCTTCTCAGGTGAAGGCACACGCGTGTTCTGATGGCGTGTTCTCGGGTGAAGCCACACGCGTGTTCTGATGGCGTGTTCTCAGGTGAAGGCACACGTGTGTTCTGATGTCGTGTTCTCAGGTGAAGGCACACGCGTGTTCTGATGGCGTGTTCTCAGGTGAAGCCACACGCGTGTTCTGATGGCGTGTTCTGATGGCGTGTTCTCAGGTGAAGCCACACGCGTGTTCTGATGGCGTGTTCTGATGTCGTCTTCTCAGGTGAAGCCACACGCGTGTTCTGATGGCGTGTTCTCAGGTGAAGCCACACGTGTGTTCTGATGGCGTGTTCTCAGGTGAAGCCACACGCGTGTTCTGCTGGCGTGTTCTGATGTCGTCTTCTCAGGTGAAGCCACATGCGTGTTCTGATGGCGTGTTCTCAGGTGAAGCCACACGCGTGTTCTGATGGCGTGTTCTGATGTCGTGTTCTCAGGTGAAGCCACACGTGTGTTCTGATGTCGTGTTCTCAGGTAAAGCCACACGCGTGTTCTGATGTGTTCTGATGGCGTGTTCTCAGGTGAAGGCACACGCGTGTTCTGATGTCGTGTTCTCAGGTGAAGGCACATGCGTGTTCTGATGGCGTGTTCTGATGGCGTGTTCTCAGGTGAAGCCACACGCGTGTTCTGATGGCGTGTTCTCAGGTGAAGGCACACGTGTGTTCTGACGGCGTGTTCTCAGGTGAAGGCACACGCGTGTTCTGATGGCGTGTTCTCAGGTGAAGGCACATGTGTGTTCTGATGGCGTGTTCTCAGGTGAAGGCACACACGTGTTCTGATGGCGTGTTCTCAGGTGAAGCCACACGCGTGTTCTGATGTCGTGTTCTCAGGTGAAGGCACATGCGTGTTCTGATGGCGTGTTCTGATGGCGTGTTCTCAGGTGAAGCCACACGCGTGTTCTGATGGCGTGTTCTCAGGTGAAGCCACACGCGTGTTCTGATGGCGTGTTCTCAGGTGAAGCCACACGCGTGTTCTGATGGCGTGTTCTCAGGTGAAGCCACACACGTGTTCTGATGGCGTGTTCTCAGGTGAAGCCACACACGTGTTCTGATGGCGTGTTCTGATGGCGTGTTTTCAGGTGAAGCCACACGCGTGTTCTGATGGCGTGTTCTCAGGTGAAGCCACACACGTGTTCTGATGGCGTGTTCTGATGGCGTGTTTTCAGGTGAAGCCACACGCGTGTTCTGATGTCGTGTTCTGATGGCGTGTTCTCAGGTGAAGCCACACGTGTGTTCTGCGGTTTGACACTTTCTGAAGTAATTTCCTAAAAACATTGAGACTGAGGTCATATCTGCGCAACAGAGACTCTTCACTAGAGCGGTGCCTGTTTAAGAAGAGTGCACTTCTTCTTTTGTCCTGTCGAAGATGTAAGCGATGACCTCACACGCTCACTTCTCTGTGATCTTTAATGTGAGCATAAGTTTAAGTTTTTTCTTTTTATTATTTATTTTTATTGTCCTTTGGGAAATGTACAGCTCTAAGGCTTGTTCACCCCCAGAACAGCAGATATAAGGGTAACTATAACTATCAGCGTACGATATCGTTCTGTTTATCATAAGCTGCCGCTTTAAATGACCAAGCTTGATTCTGATTGGCTGTCAGTGTTTTACTCCACGGGTATTGAAATCGTTTCCGATTCACATTTGTCTCACATTCACACGCCTCGAACTGGAACCTGTTGTTCAGGTTTCGGCCGCTTTTATACCATCGTTGATATGACAGGCGTGTTAGCAGGGATAGTTCACTTCAGGATGAGCACATGATGACAGAAGAGTTATGATCGGGTGATATAATCATGTGAGTGTGTAAGTTATAACAACACTCATGTTGTACGTTGGAAAGAGAAACAAGGTTAAACTAGTGCACTAAACTCAGGTTCAGGACATCCGGTTGTGTGGCTGGACGCTGTTGTTCAGTTTCAACACTTTCACTTTTGCTGTGTAAACACACTCTCCATGAGCCGGAGGAGATCAGGAAGTCTTGCTGAGAGAAACTTCCTGTTTAGACGAAAAGCAGCATAAGCTAAAGAGGTCAGTGGTGGTGTTGTGTTTTACACACTGATGCTTAAACCCCTCCAGTGGTTCTGCAGGAAGTGACCTCACTGATCCCAGTTCAGCTGGACTGGTGTGTTCCTGCAGAGACTGGGAATGGCCACTTCACCGGCACTAATGGCTCTGCTGGACGCCAGACGCACTTCAGCTCTGAATAATGTAGAACTGTAGTTTCCCCATTCAGAGATGTGTGTGTGTGTGTGTGTGTGTGTGTGTGTGTGTGTGTGTGTGTGTGTGTGTGTGTGTGTGTGTGTGTGTGTGTGTGTGTGTGTGTGTGTGAGAGAGAGAGATCAGTAATGCACTTCACTCTTATCGTCCGCCACTGAACTCGTTTCAATTGAGATCCACATCATCAGACTCGCGTGAGACAACAAACAAACAAACAAACAAACAAACAAACAAACAAACAAACAAACAGTTTCTTGTATAATGCAGTTACTATTTTTTTTTTTCCATTATAGTTTCCTTCATATTTTGAATGAGCTTTATATATAGTTTTCTTGTTAATTTTAGTTTAATTTTTACTAAAAAAATTTTTTCATAATTTTTAGGTTTAATTTATTTTTATTTCAATTTTAGTTTATTTCCAGCTAATCATTTTAGTGCCTCAACTTGAACATATTTCAGCTTATGGCATAGGCAACATTTCTCATTTTCATTTGAACTTTTCTAAAAAAAAAATAATAATAATAATAATATTTTATTTCAGCTTTATTTAAATTAACAGAAGTGTTTTATTTTATATGAACTCATTGTAGTTAGATGCATTTAATCACTCTCTTTCTTATTTTTGTCCTTTGTCCACTGAAGGACACTGGACATCAGTCATCTCAGGAGTCCAGTACAGTTTTATTTCTTCCATAAAAAGCTAATTATTTCCCAAACGAGTGTCTAGTCGTCCCCCAGCATCCTCTGCTTCAGTGTCGAGTCGTCCCTAGGCCTGTCGCGATAGTCGATAAATCAATTAATCGCACGATAAAAAAAATGAGCTCGATAATTTTTCCGGCCGCGATAATTCTATTTGCATGCTTGTTTGTTTTTTCTCTCTCTCTCTCTCTCTCTCTCTCTCTCTCTCTCTCTCTCTCTCTCTCTCTCTCTCTCTCTCTCTCTCTCTACCTCTCCCAAAGCGGCTGTTTACACCTGGCCACTTCATGCGTTTTCTCAGATGGGATAGCTATCCGATCGTGAAAAGACCAGGTGCATTTAAATGCCCTCCGAAACGCATTCGAGACGGATTTGCATCCGATCGCTCAAACCACTTCAGGAGGTGGTCTAGTTGGGCCGCATTCCAGACGAAACAAGTGTAAATGTATCTGGTTGTTGAAACCACATACCGGTATGTAAAGTGTACTCCTCCCAAAAATGCTTAAAAAAATAAACGTGTGAGAGCGTGTTATTATAGGCTATATGCAATGTTATAGTCAGATATGACGACGCTACTGGAACACGCATCGCCGCAGATGAGCAGCTGAGCTATTCATGCCAACGTGCAAACTATCGCACATCAAAGTGAAAGTAAGTCGCAGACGCTTAACACACAAACATCATCATTAAAAGTAAATTCTAAAGAAACGAAATTATCTTACCAGGGCTGTTACTGCTCTCTCTTATTGCTGTCTTTGATTTTGAAATTTTAGCTGATGATCAATAAAATGCAGCTCATATCTGTTGCTTTCTGTGACGTGATCTGCAGCGCGGGAATTGAAGATCGGATTTAAATCCGTATCGCAAAAACACATTGATGTGACCAGGCAGGTGTAAATGGAATCGTTTTGATAATTCAGATAGTCCTAGCTATCCGATCTGAGAAAACGCATGAAGTGGGCAGGTGTAACAGCCCCGCGTGTAATAGTATTTTCAGTGCGTAGCCTTCATGCAATAAAGTGCGTCTCGTCTTCCCGACAGTACACAATCACTCGGGCGTTTAGTCGACAAAGTAACAGGAAGGAGGACAGTGCAAAATGGTGTAATATAGCCTGTTGAGGCTTTTTTTTAAATTTGTTTACAAAGGTCCTAACTGGCTGTTTTGCCTATTATGGAATGTATCACTATTTATGTCTGAGCCTAATGTTTAATATTTTTGAAGTGCAATTTTGTTTGCATCCATTTTATTTATTGTTTTTGGTATTTATTCAAGTGAATTTTGTTGTTAACAGAAACAGAGTCCATTGCTTTTATTGTTTTTGGTTGTTTTGTTCATTTTTTGTGGATATTTAAAATGTTTTCCGTTTTCAATGTTTAATATTCTTAAGAAATAAAAGTTTATCGATCTTTGGAAAGGTGTACCTGCATTATTATGCCATTATCATTATATTAGATGAAAATGGTCTCAGAACGACAATATTATCGTTTATCGCGATAATTTCTTGGACGATTTATCGTCCAGCAAAATTTGTTATCGTGACAGGCCTAGTCGTCCCCCAGCATCCTCTGCTTCAGTGTCGAGTCGTCCCCCAGCATCCTCTGCTTCAGACTCTCCTCAGGATGAAACCCGTCATGCTCGTGTCATCACACCTGTGACGCTCTCCTCTGTGTAACTAGTATTACCTGTACAGTTCCAGTCAGTGGCGTCAGAGAGTCTCCACGACCTGAAGGAGATGAAGCGACTCTAGCGGTTCTGGAGAGATGCGATCTCTGTTTCCTGACAGCTTCGTTCACTCCGCCGGCGACCAGCGCTGTGTGTCGCTAGTCTTGGTTCTGCGAGTCGCTTCGTAGTGCTGTCGCTCTGATGTGATTGGTAGACTGGACTATACTGGACTAAAGGACTATTTTCTTTAGCGGAAGCAATACAATCGTTTTTAAATCAATAAACTCCTTTTTAAATCAATATTTTGTGTCAAATTGCTGATTTATTTGTTAGGTAGCCATGTAATAAGACAACCCCTTCAGGCTGACTCAAGCTCCGCTTTGCTAACGCTAACCCATCCTGATCAGCCTGTCGGGGGTGTATTCGCTATAACATCCGCCTCGCTCTACATTATCCAGTCGAATCATATAAAGCAGTGAAATCGCCCTCGAACTCTTCTAGCCTGCACTCGAGACAGTGGCGTGAGCTCCACTGAAACTCTTCTTTCCTATTGGTTGTCGCTCATGAAAATCGCTTCTCATTTGCATAAAGTTGAAATCTCTGAACTTTTGTCGCGTCTCGTGTCGCTTGACACACTCTGTGTTGCTGGCGGTGTGAACGGGGCTTTACTCTCAGATAAACCAAAACGTTGATCAACTCGTGTATAATCATGGCCACACGTCAAGAACATCAAACCTCATTGGATCTTGTGTGATGACATGTTAAGTCACATGATGCACAAGAACCAATGAGATGTTATAAAGGGGCAGTCACACAGGATCATAACGCAGGGTTTTTGTCACTTTTATCTGAACGATAGAGTCCAGCTGGAGAGACACGTTTGTGCTGTTTTTAACTTGACACATTAATGCTAATGCTAATGCAGCTGAGAAACCCAAAACTCAGAGGTGTTTTTCTCCAGGCTTCTTCACAGATGTTCTGCTCAAACATTCTGCTCAGTTCAGTCTGATTCTCCCTCTGCTATTTACTATCACTAGGTTTAGGGTCGGGTTAGTGTGTGTGTGTGTGTGTGTGTGTGAGATGCGATGGGTAGGCTAGGGTCGAGTGTGTGTGTGTGTGTGTGTGTGTGTGTGTGTGTGTGAGATGGGTAGGGTAGGGTAGGGTCGAGTGTGTGTGTGTGTGTGTGTGTGTGCGTGAGATGGGTAGGGTAGGGTCGAGTGTGTGTGTGTGTGTGTGTGTGTGTGTGTGTGTGTGTGTGTGCGTGAGATGCGATGGGTAGGGTAGGGTCGAGTGTGTGTGTGTGTGTGTGTGTGTGTGTGTGTGTGTGTGTGTGTGCGTGAGATGGGTAGGGTAGTGTCGAGTGTGTGTGTGTGCGTGAGATGGGTAGGTTTAGGGTCGTGTGTGTGTGTGCGTGAGATGCGATGGGTAGGGTAGGGTCGAGTGTGTGTGTGTGTGTGTGTGTGTGTGTGTGTGTGTGTGCGTGAGATGGGTAGGTTTAGGGTCGTGTGTGTGTGTGTGTGTGTGCGTGAGATGCGATGGGTAGGGTAGGGTCGAGTGTGTGTGTGTGTGTGTGTGTGTGTGTGTGTGTGTGTGTGTGTGTGTGTGTGTGTGTGTGTGTGTGTGTGTGTGTGTGTGTGTGTGCGTGAGATGGGTAGGTTTAGGGTCGTGTGTGTGTGCGTGAGATGCGATGGGTAGGGTCGAGTGTGTGTGTGTGTATGTGTGTGTGTGAGATGGGTAGGTTTAGGGTCGTGTGTGTGTGCGTGAGATGCGATGGGTAGGGTCGAGTGTGTGTGTGTGTCTGTGTGTGTGAGATGGGTAGGTTTAGGGTCGGGTTAGTGAGTGTGTGTGTGTGTGTGATGGGTAGGTTCAGTGTCAGGTTAGTGTGTGTGTGTGAGATGGGTAGGTTTAGGGTCGTGTGTGTGTGTGTGAGATGGGTAGGTTTAGGGTCGTGTGTGTGTGTGTGAGATGGGTAGGTTTAGGGTCGTGTGTGTGTGTGTGTGTGTGTGTGTGTGTGTGTGTGTGTGTGTGTGATTGAGTTGGGCTTGTCTGCCACTCACGGCTCACCTCTTTGTTCTTCTGTTCCTCAGATGAAGCTCGTTCCAAAAAGTGTGGGATCTTGGTGCACTGCCTGGCGGGCATCAGCCGCTCGGTCACCGTCACGGTGGCGTATCTCATGCAGAAGCTCAACCTGTCGCTCAACGACGCCTACGACTTTGTCAAGCGCAAGAAGTCCAACATCTCGCCCAACTTCAACTTCATGGGGCAGCTCCTGGACTTCGAGAGGACGCTGGGCCTCAACAGCCCGTGTGACAACCGATCGACCAATGACCAGCTGTTCTTCACCACGCCGACCAATCACAACCTGTTCCAGCTGGACCCGCTGGAGTCCACATGAGCCGGCGGGGACAGTGGGTCGGTGGGGGAGCCACTCGACGGATGAATCTGCCACTCGACGAGTGTTTCTGCCACTCGACGGATGATTATCTCCGGTGTCGGGGAGTTTAGAGCCGCGGTTCGGCACACGGGCCCTAGAGGCCCTCAGCTCCGGTGGATCTCAGTGCAGCTTTTCTTGCCTTTATGGAACAGACTGTTCTTTTATTGTCCCGGTTTGATACCCGAGCAGAACCTCAGCGCTTCTCTCACACAGAATGAAGTGCAAGTGCTCGGCCCTCTGGTCTCCAAGGCTGTCGGCGTACCGACTGGGATTTGTGTTTTCCGACCGGAGGGGAATGTATTGGAGATGTTTCTCCAGCTCAGACCGAAGGGGCATCAGAGGTGCACAATACACTCAGTTTCTATATCTTTGTATATTTCCTCGCAGACGTTGTTCAAAGTCGTGACAGAACCAACACAAACGGACATTGTGAGTCGACATCCCCCTCTTTATTTTCTCTCGCTCTATGTTTGCAATGACCTAATGCGTTTTGCACAGTGGTGAAGCCTTTCACTTCTTGGCACTTAAAAGCGGTACTCCAACACACACACACACACACACACACACACACATTGAGCGTTCCTGCCAGTCCTAGGCTGCGACGAGGACGACACACACTTAAAGCTCATTGTTCATTAACCCGCACATCACAGATTGGCGTTTGTGTGTGAGACGCGAGTCTACGAGGCTCTTCACCGTCTGGCCTTGGTGATTCTCATTACAGTATGAATTTATTGTATTAATTTGTGAAGTATGTATTCACTCGATGTATTTGGGCATGCGATCCTCTCGAGGTGCCGAATGTTGAGGACTGTGTTTAGAGCTACTCTTGAACGGTGTGTAGCGAAGGCGTTTCTGAGCGCAGGAACGAGCGAACGAACACGAGTGCTCGAGTTAACAGGGTTGCTTTAAGCTGGCCTTATATAACCTTTTTAATTCTTTCCTACTCTGACTGTTCAATACTCTTTGTATCTCACTTTAGAAATCGTTGTATTAAAAAGTTCATTTTTAAAGAAACCAATATGTAGTAGTAATAATAGACGACTAAAGGTCTTTAACGGGTCGGTCGAGGTTATGTTTGTTACTCTGCAATATTACTCAACAACCCTTTGCAGTATTTTCTAGAAGAAATGGCCTGGGGTTTTTGACTCTTCTACTTTTGATACTAGCGATCCACAGAGAATAGCTTCGTTAGCTTGAAACGAGCAGCGTTTGGCCCGGGGTTTCACAGGAAGTGACATCACACACTGGCCACTGGGTGCGCGTTTCATCCGATTCGATTTACCCCATAATATACATGTGCTACTTACTGACTCCTGTGGCCTTCTCATATATCTCAATATATATATATATATATATATATATATATATAGTATTAATCGTGTGCAGATATGCAACAGTCGTCCCGTTAATATATCATGGACGACTCTTTCTCATGCTTGAAACTCTTCTGAAACCCAGTCTCAATAACGGCTCCGGTGCCTCGGGTCTGAAACCTGCTTCTCTATCTCCATGTAAATCTTGGTTTCAAGCTGCTTCTGTGGAGGAACGTTTGCATCGAGAGGAACGGCTCGGGTCTGTGTGTTGCCGGAACAGCAGAGCAGCGGAGGCTTCCCGTGAACATGTACCGTCGCTACTCAACGGTTCTGTCGGAGGAAGAGAGCGACAGATGAGCGAATAAGGAAATGTGTATCTTACCTCACCGAGGAATTTTTCAGGGATTTTTATTTGACAATGCGTCGGCACCGTGTCACAGCTTCAGATGTCAAAGAGCTGTTTTATATGTGCTGTAAACATTTTTTTAAAAGATACAATCTATATATGTGTATAAGACTGGGCTTGGTAACCGGCAGTTAAATTTTCTGGTTTATGAAGGATATAAAATTGTCCGTATGTATTGTATTGTATAGTATATGAAAACCAATACAAGACTTGTTTGTACTGCAAATAAATATTGAATTATTTTTTGGTTATTCAGGCTGGTTTGGTGTATTCATTCGATCCTTCCCATAAAACAGCGAGTAGAGGAGAGCGTGTGTAACAAGCTGTGTGTAAACCTGCTGTTTATTATTTTCCCACATTAATTTCCCACATGTCTAGTATAGTTATGTGGTTTTGTTTCATTAATACAGTGTTTACTTTTTCCTTGATTTGCCCTGAAAGAATGAAATGTGACAACATGCCCCATAGGTGGAGAACATTATAACATGACCATATGACAGATTAAAATGTTATCTGATCTAACCAAAAAATATACAAGACAAATTAAAATATTTTCTCAGTAAAAGACAATTATGAACTTTTCATATAAAATAAATTTTAATAATGAAAAATGAACTAATTTTTGAGTTTGACAACAAACACACCGGGAAACACAGCTATACAGCGTAGTTCAAAACAGTAATTAATCATTTTTGAACATTGACTCTCTTTATTCACCTTTTTCTCATGGTTTCTCAATAGAATTTATTAAAATATAGAATAGAATATACATGGTGTGACAACATGCCCCGCCTGCACTAAACGACCCGGCTGTTAGATCAGCATTAACACACACTATCTCAACTGTTATAACATGCAAGATCACAATATCAGATTTGTCTCATTTTAAATAAACCAAAAAACAGAGATGATAAATTAACTTCACTTTTACTTTTGCCATGGTCAAATAACTGTTCAGTGAAATCTTCCAAAGGTTTCTGAATTTTGGCCATTTGTTTCTGTCTGTATAGTGTCGATCTCCTGTAGATGCTGGTCTGGTTCTTCACTTCCTCCTCTCACACCTGAGGTTCATGATCACACCACATCCGGTTACTGAAACGACCACCGCTCGCTTCCTCTTCATGACACGGGTCGAGTCATGTTTATTCGTACAGCGCTGTATGCCGTACAGATGCGGCTCTGCTTTACAAACAGGAGAAACATCATCAGTGTTGCCAAATTCTTCAACAGGGATTTCAGTTTTAATTACAACTAGGGTAAAAAGAAGCTCTGCAGAACACGATTTATTCAGTGACCTCATTCGATAGCATCAAGTGCAGCTCAATCGATGATGATGATGTCATTGATGTCAGGCCACAGCACACGTCCTGTTTTTTGTGTTTTTTTCCAAAGTGCAAAATCTGACTTTTTTTAAAGGTTAGAGGTCACATGTCTGGCAGGTGTTGCGTGTGGTTCAATAAAGCCATCAAAAATGATTTCAGTTAAACCCTTTTTATTAAATTGGACTCAAATGTTGTATATTTTAGCAATATTGGTACTATCAGTGCGATATATTAAAGAAAACATGATGGATAAACCAGGTTGAATCGTTCCTCCTCAGAGTCAGTATTAAATACGCCTGGATATAATGTTTTTGGAGAAGAGGGAACGGTGGCAGGGTTTTACTGTACGTCAAAAACACTTTAAAATGTGATAAACTGAATGTCCAAGTGAAGCTGGTTTGAGTGTGTTGGTGTGAATATCTCACTTTCTGCTGAAAAGTCATTTATTTTAATGTGTATGTATCGTAAACCTTCAGCAAAGTTGGATTTGTATGACCATTTGAAACAACTTCTTAACCATTGTGATTTGAAAAAGAAAGGAATTACCATGGGAGATTTTAATATTAATTGGAATGAAAGGAAGGAAACTTTTACACAACTGATAGAACAACCGACTAGAATAGCCCCTCGTTCTACAACTAGAATAGATCTATTGTTTATAAATAAACCTGAAAGAATTTTAAATCATTACATTTTTTGACAGGGCTGTGGATCATAATATTATTTCCTTTTCAAGAAATCGTACAAAATAACGCTTAATAATTATAATTTAAAACTACTTTTCATGATATAGTCCCTATAAATCTAGGAATATCTCTGAAAGAGATTGATTGAAGTGAAGTCATTTTAAGGACATAGAGAGAAAAATTAAAGAAGTGTTGAGTTGTTCACTTGAAGGGGACGGTTAACAAAAAGAAAAGGGAATACTTTGCCCTGGGTTAACAATGAATGCAGGAAACTGAAGGATAGAGAACAGCTCCTCAGAAAATATCATACTAGATGAGTGAATCAACAAGGAGCAGGTGTGCACGATAGGTTGCTATGGTAACAGGCACACACTGGGAAACTAGGTCAACGGAGGAAGTCAGGAAATAAACACAGGAACTGGGAACACATAAAACTCAACCAAAACAGAACATAAACCTGACAGTATGTGTACTGGTCGGCGTACTGGTTTACTGATGGTAAGTTGACCACAGGTGGTGCACATGCTGGTGCTGAAATATAATTTTATAGTCCAAACTGTTATCGTAAAAGAGTTTGTTTCCTTTCGGAAATACAGGTTGAGTTTGCGAGCGCTTGAGGGATCAGTTCATCTTCAGTCTTTGTGTCCTCAAATAACACATTTTTAAGGTTTTAATGTTGTGCTGATAAAACACAAATCTACATTATGCCACCGATGCCTTTGCACTCACAGATAAATGAAGTTGGGTCTTGTATTTATTTGTCTAATCTATACAGACTTGCTGATCTCTCTGCGAGTCCAGTGAGAGACGAACACCTTCACACGCTTCACTCACAGCACACTAATAGACCAAAGGAAAGCAGTGCTAATCAAAGCTAAATGCATATATAAAACATGATTCATGTAGAGTGCAAAAATAACTACTCAATGAGACTTACTCTCGCAAATACTGTAAATCTGAAGCTGTGCAGCAAGAACACAGGGTTAATTAACCGTTTATGAGTCCGTCTCATTTACTCATCATAAACCAAGACTCTGCTCCTGATAACCTCAAACTCTCTCGTTCCTCACCGCTCATCAAACTCTCTCGTTCCTCACCGCTCCTCAAACTCTCTCGTTCCTCACCGCTCCTCAAACTCTCTCGCTCCTCACCGCTCCTCGAACTCTCTCGCTCCTCACCGCTCCTCAAACTCTCTCGTTCCTCACCGCTCCTCGAACTCTCTCGCTCCTCACCGCTCCTCGAACTCTCTCGTTCCTCACCGCTCCTCGAACTCTCTCGTTCCTCACCGCTCATCGAACTCTCTCGCTCCTCACCGCTCCTCAAACTCTTTCGCTCCTCACCGCTCCTCGAACTCTCTCGTTCCTCACCGCTCCTCAAACTCTCTCGTTCCTCACCGCTCCTCAAACTCTCTCGTTCCTCACCGCTCCTCAAACTCTTTCGCTCCTCACCGCTCCTCGAACTCTCTCGTTCCTCACCGCTCCTCGAACTCTCTCGTTCCTCACCGCTCCTCGAACTCTCTCGTTCCTCACCGCTCCTCGAACTCTCTCGTTCCTCACCGCTCCTCGAACTCTCTCGTTCCTCACCGCTCCTCGAACTCTCTCGTTCCTCACCGCTCCTCAAACTCTCTCGTTCCTCACCGCTCCTCGAACTCTCTCGTTCCTCACCGCTCCTCGAACTCTCTCGCTCCTCACCGCTCCTCGAACTCTCTCGTTCCTCACCGCTCCTCGAACTCTCTCGTTCCTCACCGCTCCTCGAACTCTCTCGTTCCTCACCGCTCCTCGAACTCTCTCGTTCCTCACCGCTCCTCGAACTCTCTCGTTCCTCACCGCTCCTCGAACTCTCTCGTTCCTCGCCGCTCCTCCAACTCTCTCGTTCCTCACCGCTCCTCGAACTCTCTCGTTCCTCACCGCTCATCGAACTCTCTCGTTCCTCACCGCTCCTCAAACTCTCTCGCTCCTCACCGCTCCTCAAACTCTCTCGTTCCTCACCACTCCTCGAACTCTCTCGTTCCTCACCGCTCCTCGAACTCTCTCGTTCCTCACCGCTCCTCAAACTCTCTCGTTCCTCGCCGCTCCTCGAACTCTCTCGTTCCTCACCGCTCCTCGAACTCTCTCGTTCCTCACCGCTCCTCGAACTCTCTCGTTCCTCACCGCTCATCGAACTCTCTCGCTCCTCACCGCTCCTCAAACTCTCTCGTTCCTCACCACTCCTCGAACTCTCTCGTTCCTCACCGCTCCTCAAACTCTCTCGTTCCTCACCGCTCCTCAAACTCTCTCGTTCCTCACCGCTCATCAAACTCTCTCGTTCCTCACCGCTCCTCGAACTCTCTCGTTCCTCACCGCTCCTCGAACTCTCTCGCTCCTCACCGCTCCTCAAACTCTCTCGTTCCTCACCGCTCCTCAAACTCTCTCGTTCCTCACCGCTCCTCGAACTCTCTCGTTCCTCACCGCTCCTCGAACTCTCTCGTTCCTCACCGCTCATCGAACTCTCTCGTTCCTCACCGCTCCTCGAACTCTCTCGTTCTTCACCGCTCATCGAACTCTCTCGTTCCTCACCGCTCCTCAAACTCTCTCGCTCCTCACCGCTCATCAAACTCTCTCGTTCCTCACCGCTCATCAAACTCTCTCGTTCCTCACCGCTCCTCAAACTCTCTCGTTCTTCACCGCTCCTCAAACTCTCTCGTTCCTCACCGCTCATCGAACTCTCTCGTTCCTCACCGCTCCTCAAACTCTCTCGTTCCTCACCGCTCCTCAAACTCTCTCGTTCCTCACCGCTCCTCGAACTCTCTCGTTCCTCACCGCTCCTCAAACTCTCTCGTTCCTCACCGCTCCTCTCGTTCCTCACCGCTCATCGAACTCTCTCGTTCCTCACCGCTCCTCGAACTCTCTCGTTCCTCACCGCTCCTCAAACTCTCTCGTTCCTCACCGCTCATCGAACTCTCTCGTTCCTCACCGCTCCTCGAACTCTCTCGCTCCTCACCGCTCCTCGAACTCTCTCGTTCCTCACCGCTCCTCAAACTCTCTCGTTCCTCACCGCTCCTCGAACTCTCTCGTTCCTCACCGCTCCTCGAACTCTCTCGCTCCTCACCGCTCCTCGAACTCTCTCGCTTCTCACCGCTCCTCAAACTCTCTCGTTCCTCACCGCTCCTCTCGTTCCTCACCGCTCCTCAAACTCTCTCGTTCCTCACCGCTCCTCAAACTCTCTCGTTCCTCACCGCTCCTCAAAAACTCTCTCGCTCCTCATCGCTCCTCAAACTCTCTCGTTCCTCACCGCTCATCGAACTCTCTCGCTCCTCACCGCTCATCAAACTCTCTCGTTCCTCACCGCTCCTCGAACTCTCTCGTTCCTCACCGCTCCTCAAACTCTCTCGTTCCTCACCGCTCCTCAAACTCTCTCGTTCCTCACCGCTCCTCAAACTCTCTCGTTCCTCACCACTCCTCAAACTCTCTCGTTCCTCACCGCTCATCGAACTCTCTCGCTCCTCACCGCTCCTCAAACTCTCTCGTTCCTCACCGCTCCTCAAACTCTCTCGTTCCTCACCGCTCCTCAAACTCTCTCGTTCCTCACCGCTCCTCAAACTCTCTCGCTCCTCACCGCTCCTCGAACTCTCTCGCTCCTCACCGCTCCTCGAACTCTCTCGCTCCTCACCGCTCATCAAACTCTCTCGTTCCTCACCGCTCCTCTCGTTCCTCACCGCTCCTCAAACTCTCTCGTTCCTCACCGCTCCTCACCGCTCCTCAAACTCTCTCGTTCCTCACCGCTCCTCAAACTCTCTCGCTCCTCACCGCTCCTCAAACTCTCTCGTTCCTCACCGCTCCTCGAACTCTCTCGTTCCTCACCGCTCCTCGAACTCTCTCGTTCCTCACCGCTCCTCGAACTCTCTCGTTCCTCACCGCTCCTCGAACTCTCTCGTTCCTCACCGCTCATCAAACTCTCTCGTTCCTCACCGCTCATCGAACTCTCTCGTTCCTCACCGCTCCTCGAACTCTCTCGTTCCTCACCGCTCCTCGAACTCTCTCGTTCCTCACCGCTCCTCGAACTCTCTCGCTCCTCACCGCTCCTCGAACTCTCTCGCTCCTCACCGCTCCTCGAACTCTCTCGCTCCTCACCCCTCCTCAAACTCTCTCGCTCCTCACCGCTCCTCGAACTCTCTCGCTCCTCACCGCTCCTCAAACTCTCTCGTTCCTCACCGCTCCTCGAACTCTCTCGTTCCTCACCGCTCCTCGAACTCTCTCGCTCCTCACCGCTCCTCAAACTCTCTCGTTCCTCACCGCTCCTCGAACTCTCTCGTTCCTCGCCGCTCCTCGAACTCTCTCGTTCCTCACCGCTCATCAAACTCTCTCGTTCCTCACCGCTCATCAAACTCTCTCGTTCCTCACCGCTCCTCAAACTCTCTCGTTCCTCACCGCTCATCAAACTCTCTCATTCCTCACCGCTCCTCTCGTTCCTCACCGCTCCTCAAACTCTCTCGCTCCTCACCGCTCATCAAACTCTCTCGCTCCTCACCGCTCCTCGAACTCTCTCGCTCCTCACCGCTCCTCAAACTCTCTCGCTCCTCACCGCTCCTCGAACTCTCTCGCTCCTCACCGCTCCTCAAACTCTCTCGTTCCTCACCGCTCCTCGAACTCTCTCGTTCCTCACCGCTCCTCGAACTCTCTCGCTCCTCACCGCTCCTCAAACTCTCTCGTTCCTCACCGCTCCTCGAACTCTCTCGTTCCTCGCCGCTCCTCGAACTCTCTCGTTCCTCACCGCTCCTCGAACTCTCTCGTTCCTCACCGCTCATCAAACTCTCTCGTTCCTCACCGCTCATCAAACTCTCTCGTTCCTCACCGCTCCTCAAACTCTCTCGTTCCTCACCGCTCATCAAACTCTCTCATTCCTCACCGCTCCTCTCGTTCCTCACCGCTCCTCAAACTCTCTCGCTCCTCACCGCTCATCAAACTCTCTCATTCCTCACCGCTCCTCTCGTTCCTCACCGCTCCTCGAACTCTCTCGCTCCTCACCGCTCCTCAAACTCTCTCGTTCCTCACCGCTCCTCGAACTCTCTCGTTCCTCACCGCTTATCAAACTCTCTCGCTCCTCACCGCTCATCAAACTCTCTCGCTCCTCACCGCTCCTCAAACTCTCTCGTTCCTCACCGCTCCTCAAACTCTCTCGTTCCTCACCGCTCCTCGAACTCTCTCGTTCCTCACCGCTCCTCGAACTCTCTCGTTCCTCACCGCTCCTCGAACTCTCTCGTTCCTCACCGCTCCTCGAACTCTCTCGTTCCTCACCGCTCCTCAAACTCTCTCGCTCCTCACCGCTCCTCAAACTCTCTCGTTCCTCACCGCTCATCAAACTCTCTCGTTCCTCACCGCTCCTCAAACTCTCTCGCTCCTCACCGCTCCTCGAACTCTCTCGTTCTTCACCGCTCCTCAAACTCTCTCGCTCCTCACCGCTCCTCGAACTCTCTCGTTCCTCACCACTCATCAAACTCTCTCGTTCCTCACCGCTCATCAAACTCTCTCGTTCCTCACCGCTCCTCAAACTCTCTCGTTCCTCACCGCTCATCAAACTCTCTCATTCCTCACCGCTCCTCTCGTTCCTCACCGCTCCTCAAACTCTCTCGTTCCTCACCGCTCATCAAACTCTCTCATTCCTCACCGCTCCTCTCGTTCCTCACCGCTCCTCAAACTCTCTCGCTCCTCACCGCTCATCAAACTCTCTCATTCCTCACCGCTCCTCTCGTTCCTCACCGCTCCTCAAACTCTCTCGTTCCTCACCGCTCATCAAACTCTCTCATTCCTCACCGCTCCTCATGGCTCTTCTCAACAGAAGCAGAACACAGCGGATCCCACGCAAACACAGCGAGCGGGAATTAGGCCAGATTCAGGATTCTGGAGCCTTTACTCTCTCTCTGAGTCACTGCATGAGAGCCAGCTTTATGTGGGATCTGATGCCGACACTAGAGATGGGATTCGTGATACTGAATTATTTGTCATTGGATTTGGATAAGAGTGTTAATGTGAGCATCAGGAAATGAATCATTCGGTTGTTGGCCAGATAACGTCTCTGATGAAGACTTCATGATGCTTTCAGCAGCCCGTCAGAGTAGACATGGATATTACACAATGTGTGAAAACAAAGATAACTCAGTTAACAGATTTGCATACTGTACACACACATATACACTATATTGCCAAAGGTTTTGGGACGTCTGCATGTACATGCACATGAACTTTAATGACACCCCATTCTTAATCCGTAGGGTTTAATTTGGAGCTGCTCCACCCTTTACAGCATTAACAGCTTCAACTCTTCTGGGAAGGCTTTCCTCAAGGTTTAGGAGTGTGTTTATGGGAATGTTTGACCATAGGCCTATGTCACACTTCCTGCTTCCGGAACGCGGAGTAGGGATTCAGAACTTCCGGTCAACAGTATTTCTCGATAAGGATTTAGATTATCAGCCATAATGTCTAAACCATCCGAGGTAGACTGACCAGGAGCTATGAGGTTGTGAAACGAAGGTTTTTGCTCCTGCAGAAGCTATAAGTTCGTATGAAATCAACCTTGTTTTAAGAAAAACATGTTTTATCCACGATCTTATGAAAAAAAACCTACACTACCCACAATCCTAAGCGTAGCAGCAGCAACGTCTGCTGATTGGTCCAATTCGCTGTTAACATAGAAACGTTTACCTTAATGTCGGCGGAATTCAAACACTTACCTCTGTAATTGAAAATGAATTTCTCCCAGAAGAACTTGTACCCTTTCCTCAGTTTTGACGTTTCCACTTGAGAGTTTTCATTTACTATCCGAACCACATTGTCATATGTGACTTCAGGCAGGTTGCGGAGAGATTTGGTCCAGCGGTATCTATCGGACTCCACCATTGTAAAAAGCTAACCGGAAGGGCCGTATCCCTACTAAAAGACGTACTTCCGGTCTTAAATTTTTTTGTGACATATGCCCATTCTTCTAGAAGTGCATTAGTGAGGTCCGGCGCTGATGTTGGACGACAAGCTCTCAGTCTCGCTCTAAGCTGATCCCAAAGCTGTTCTCTCGGGATGAGCTCAGGACTCTGTGCAGGAGTCCAGTTCCTCCACACCAGACTCCACATCCATGTGTTTATGGTCCTGCTCTGAGCACTGGAGCGCAGTCATGCTGGAACAGGAACATCACCAAACCCTTCCCACAAAGTTTGGAGCATGAAACTGTCTTAGTATGCTGAAGCATTAAGAGTTCCTTTCACTGGAACTAAGAGCCCAACCCCTGAAGAACAACCCCACGCCATCACCCCCCCCCCAAACAACCCCACGCCATCACCCCCCCCCCAACAACCCCACACACCATCACCCCCCTCTCCCCCAAACAACCCCACGCCATCACCCCCCCCAAACAACACCACGCCACCCCCCCAAACAACCCCACACACCATCACCCCCCTCCCCCCAAACAACCCCACGCCATCACCCCCCCTCCCCCCCAAACACCACCACGCCATCACCCCCCTCCCCCCCAAACAACCCCACGCCATCACCCCCCCCTCCCCCCCAAACAACACCACACCACCCCCCCAAACAACCCCACACCATCACCCCCCTCCCCCCAAACAACACCACGCCATCACCCCCCCTCCACCAAACAACCCCACACCATCACCCCCCCCCCTCCACCAAACAACCCCACACCATCACCCCCCCTCCACCAAACAACCCCACACCATAATCCCCCCTCCACCAAACAACCCCATATATAATAAGATGCACAGGTCACAACAGGCCTTTTCTTTACTATACTGTTTTAATGCTTTGATTTGAATCGGTCAGCATGTTACCGATCCTTACGCAGTCTTCGTCCAGCTGGCATCTCATAAGAGGACTGGATGATTGATTAAAGTGTCCATGTAAACAGCACACAGCCCTGGTTGTGCTTCTGAGACACTATCAATATCCCAGCACATCTCCAGCTCGACGCACCAGTAAGACGTGTGTTGGCAGGTGTTAATTGGCCAGATTTAGAGCGATGTTCTGACGAACGCTTCCACTGACGACCCAGACCTCACGTCAAAGCTGTGAAGAGTCTCGAGTTTGAAGATGACATGCACTGGCAGACACAGCGTGTTCGGCTGGGACACCAGTGTGGGAATCACCTAGCGTGAGATGCTTGATAATGTCTTGCGGTGTGGGAACTTTAATGGGTTAACAAAAGCAGAATGCTAACGAGCGGTCATATACAAGTGGCATATTGCCGTTTATCTTCATCAAACTCCTTTTGATAAGTGCGTCTGCTGAAGAATAAATTGATTAATTCCATGCAATAGTGTCTTTTAGGGTTGCAACCTTGTCATGATTTCTCCCCTTAATAAGCCTTACACGTTTCCCAAATTGTCTTAGCTGAAACGTCCGGGGAAATGTTTGTGGAAATAAAAAGATCAATATGATTGTTAATAACCGCTATAAAATAATGATCATTGAGCAGCAAGAAGTTTAAACGCAAAGGAGAGCGGGACGTTGAAAGGCCTGGTAAAGCCAGGTCGAACGTAACAGCAGATCTGAATTAACAATTGTGTCATAAATACACGAACCAATGGAAGCAATTCATTATCAATCAGAAAACAGTCAATGCTGAAAGAACTAAAGAAGGTTTGTGTTAGAATTAAAAAAGCGGTGAACATCAAAAACAGCATATTTCTCCATAAATATATGAATAATCCTGCATGATTTGGACTGTGCACAGGGTGTAGATGAGGAACGGTCCAGAACCACAGTCAGATCCACAAAACAGAATTAGTTGGTTGAAATGTAAATCAGGGAGGGAAAAAAAACTTTTTAGAAAAAAGCCTCATCATCCCAATTAGGGCCATGTATATTAATCAAAATCAGTTGAGCTAGTATTCAAATGTTTCAAATAATTAAGAACTTTATTTCGCTTCACTGGAGAAATCAGTCCCTTAACGTTCCAGCTGGTGAACTTCAGCACCGCGAGGAGCCGCTTGCTCACTCGTCACAGGCGATTCTCTGAACATGACCAGTGTCACGATCTGGGTTGAACATGACCAGTGTCACGATCTGGGTTGAACATGACCAATGTCACGATCTGGGTTTGCATTCATCAATCGCCTGTTTTCCTTTGCTCCAGTTTCCCGCTCCTCATTTGTAACTATGGTTTCTCATTAACGAGTCACACCTGTTCATCATTTAAGTTCAGTCACCCTGTGTATTTAACTTCCTCCGTTTCATTCAGTTGTTGACTTGAGTTTGTTTTATTAAAGAACCATTTTTTGGTTTGTTTTTGCTGTGTCACACACACACACACACACACACACACACACACACACACACAGACAGACAGACAGACAGACAGACAGACACACACACAGACAGACACAGTGACTGCTGTACATACAAACACACACACACAGTGACTGCTGTACACACAAACACACACACACACACACACACACACAGACAGACACACACACAAACACAGTGACTGCTGTACACACACACACACACACACACACACACACAGATACACACATGTGGAGCTGCTTCTGTGCAAACCTCAAAATATATTACTTTACAAATCATGCACTGTGAGAAAGTGTTTCACTGTGAGAAAGTCTTACAGTGTTTTGAGCTCATAACATAAAGCCTTTATTAATGCATAATCTGCCCCTTAATCATAATATATATAATCTGTGTGAAAAGGAATAGAAGTTGTGGGTGTTTTAATGCCTCTCTGGTGTTCGTTTCATCTGTAAACCGCAGTGAATTGTATGTAAAGGTAATATCTGCACAAGTGTTAGTAAAGGCATGTTCCTGCGTGCTGAAGGGGGTCACAGACGTCCAGTGGAGAATAAAGCAGAATCCTGTCAGCACTCGAACACACTCCAACACACTCCGCGTTACACAACATGTGTGGGCGGCTGAAGAAGCTGCTCTTTTCACCATCATTCATTATCTTTTCATTTTTTCATCCTCTGCTCATCCGGTTGTTTTCTGTGTCGAAGAATAAGTCACATTATTCCTGTGGACAGAATTCTCATAAGACACGAATGAACAGTTTTGTGCTCGTTTTAAACGCATATTTTTGTGTTGCTAGAGATTTCTGACTGAGCCACAAGAAACCAGATTCAGATGTCCAGATGTGTGATCTGGATCTGCACTGCTAACTCGACCTAAACCAGGTCACACACGTCTTGAGATTGGGGTTATGAAACATAATGTGACCTGTCAAAGTCATTACAAGTCTGGTGTTAAAGCTGTGCTATGAGGTTGTGCCGTTTACAGATGAGGAAAGTTAGCGCTCCCTGGTTATATAAAGCTGACACGATAACTACGCCCTGCAGGAACAACACACAGTGAGGTGAGGTGTGTGTTCAGTGGAACAAAGCAAAAGGTGATGTGTGTGTTCAGTGGAACAGTGGAACAACACAAGGTGAGGTGTGTGTTTAAGGTGAGGTGTGTGTTCAGTGGAACAACACAAGGTGAGATGTGTGTGTTCAGTGGAACAACACACGGTGAGGTGAGGTGTGTGTTCAGTGGAACAAAGCAAAAGGTGATGTGTGTGTTCAGTGGAACAGTGGAACAACACAAGGTGAGGTGTGTGTTCAAGGTGAGGTGTGTGTTCAGTGGAACAACACAAGGTGAGGTGTGTGTTCAGTGGAACAACACAAGGTGAGGTGTGTGTTCAGTGGAACAACACAAGGTGAGGTGTGTGTTCAGTGGAACAACACAAGGTGAGGTGTGTGTTCAGTGGAACAACACACGGTGAGGTGTGTGTTCAAGGTGAGGTGTGTGTTCAAGGTGAGGTGTGTGTTCAGTGGAACAACACACAGTGAGGTGAGGTGTGTGTTCAGTGGAACAAAGCAAAAGGTGATGTGTGTGTTCAGTGGAACAGTGGAACAACACAAGGTGAGGTGTGTGTTCAAGGTGAGGTGTGTGTTCAGTGGAACAACACAAGGTGAGATGTGTGTGTTCAGTGGAACAACACACGGTGAGGTGAGGTGTGTGTTCAGTGGAACAAAGCAAAAGGTGATGTGTGTGTTCAGTGGAACAGTGGAACAACACAAGGTGAGGTGTGTGTTCAAGGTGAGGTGTGTGTTCAGTGGAACAACACAAGGTGAGGTGTGTGTTCAGTGGAACAGTGGAACAACACAAGGTGAGGTGTGTGTTCAGTGGAACAACACAAGGTGAGGTGTGTGTTCAGTGGAACAACACACGGTGAGGTGTGTGTTCAAGGTGAGGTGTGTGTTCAAGGTGAGGTGTGTGTTCAGTGGAACAACACAAGGTGAGGTGTGTGTTCAGTGGAACAACACACGGTGAGGTGTGTGTTCAAGGTGAGGTGTGTGTTCAGTGGATCAACACAAGATGAGGTGTGTGTTCAGTGGAACAACACAAGGTGAGGTGTGTGTTCAGTGAAACAACACACGGTGAGGTGTGTGTTCAAGGTGAGGTGTGTGTGTTCAGTGGAACAACACAGGGTGAGTGTGTGTTCAGTGGAACAACACAGTGAGGTGTGTGTTCAAGGTGAGGTGTGTGTTCAGTGGAACAACACAAGGTGAGGTGTGTGTTCAGTGGAACAACACACGGTGAGGTGTGTGTTCAGTGGAACAACACACGGTGAGGTGTGTGTTCAGTGGAACAACACAAGGTGAGGTGTGTGTTCAGTGGAACAACACACGGTGAGGTGTGTGTTCAGTGGAACAACACACGGTGAGGTGTGTGTTCAGTGGAACAACACAAGGTGAGGTGTGTGTTCAGTGGAACAACACACAGTGAGGTGAGGTGTGTGTTCAGTGGAACAAAGCAAAAGGTGATGTGTGTGTTCAGTGGAACAGTGGAACAACACAAGGTGAGGTGTGTGTTCAAGGTGAGGTGTGTGTTCAGTGGAACAACACAAGGTGAGATGTGTGTGTTCAGTGGAACAACACACGGTGAGGTGAGGTGTGTGTTCAGTGGAACAAAGCAAAAGGTGATGTGTGTGTTCAGTGGAACAGTGGAACAACACAAGGTGAGGTGTGTGTTCAAGGTGAGGTGTGTGTTCAGTGGAACAACACAAGGTGAGATGTGTGTGTTCAGTGGAACAGTGGAACAACACAAGGTGAGGTGTGTGTTCAGTGGAACAACACAAGGTGAGGTGTGTGTTCAGTGGAACAACACAAGGTGAGGTGTGTGTTCAGTGGAACAACACACGGTGAGGTGTGTGTTCAAGGTGAGGTGTGTGTTCAGTGGAACAACACAAGGTGAGGTGTGTGTTCAGTGGAACAACACAAGGTGAGGTGTGTGTTCAGTGGAACAACACAAGGTGAGGTGTGTGTTCAGTGGAACAACACACGGTGAGGTGTGTGTTCAAGGTGAGGTGTGTGTTCAGTGGATCAACACAAGGTGAGGTGTGTGTTCAGTGGAACAACACAAGGTGAGGTGTGTGTTCAGTGGAACAACACACGGTGAGGTGTGTGTTCAAGGTGAGGTGTGTGTGTTCAGTGGAACAACACAGGGTGAGTGTGTGTTCAGTGGAACAACACACAGTGAGGTGTGTGTTCAAGGTGAGGTGTGTGTTCAGTGGAACAACACACGGTGAGGTGAGGTGTGTGTTCAGTGGAACAACACAAGGTGAGGTGTGTGTTCAGTGGAACAACACACGGTGAGGTGTGTGTTCAAGGTGAGGTGTGCGTGTTCAGTGGAACAACACAGGGTGAGTGTGTGTTCAGTGGAACAACACACAGTGAGGTGTGTGTTCAAGGTGAGGTGTGTGTTCAGTGGAACAAAACAAAAGGTGAGGTGTGTGTTCAGTGGAACAACACAAGGTGAGGTGTGTGTTCAAGGAGAGGTGTGTGTTCAGTGGAACAACACACGGTGAGGTGTGTGTTCAGTGGAACAACACAGGGTGAGTGTGTGTTCAGTGGAACAACACACAGTGAGGTGTGTGTTCAAGGTGAGGTGTGTGTTCAGTGGAACAAAACAAAAGGTGAGGTGTGTGTTCAGTGGAACAACACAAGGTGAGGTGTGTGTTCAAGGAGAGGTGTGTGTTCAGTGGAACAACACACGGTGAGGTGTGTGTTCAGTGGAACAACACAAGGTGAGGTGTGTGTTCAGTGGAACAACACAAGGTGAGGTGTGTGTTCAAGGTGAGGTGTGTGTTCAGTGGAACAACACACGGTGAGGTGTGTGTTCAAGGTGAGGTGTGTGTTCAGTGGAACAACACAAGGTGAGGTGTGTGTTCAGTGGAACAACACACGTTGAGGTGTGTGTTCAGTGGAACAACACATGGTGAGGTGTGTGTGTTCAGTGGAACAACACACGGTGAGGTGTGTGTTCAGTGGAACAACACACGGTGAGGTGTGTGTTCAAGGTGAGGTGTGTGTTCAGTGGAACAACACAAGGTGAGGTGTGTGTTCAGTGGAACAACACACGTTGAGGTGTGTGTTCAGTGGAACAACACATGGTGAGGTGTGTGTGTTCAGTGGAACAACACACGGTGAGGTGTGTGTTCAGTGGAACAACGCACGGTGAGGTGTGTGTTCAGTGGAACAACACAAGGTGAGGTGTGTGTTCAGTGTTCAGGACTGATGACCAGAGGTCGGGACGGTCCCGCAGTGAACGGGTCAGTAGTAGATCAAGATCACTGAGCTGTATAAATACACACCTGTGAACATTAGGACATGTATAAGTTCTATCCTCCAAAGTTAATACATTATCATAGTTCTCAGTTAATAATATGGCTGGTGTGAGTGTGAGGTTAGTCTAAGCCAAACTACACATTAGTATATTTTTAGAAAACAAGATTAAATTTTTTTTTTGCTTCTCCAGTAAATGTATCTTGATTTAAGAATGTTTAGATGATTACGTTTTGCTGTGTTGTGTCACAGTTGGTTAGATTGTTTTCTCATGTGAGAGCCAAGCTATATTTTTGTTTAACATCTGTCTTTACATGCATATCAGAAAAGCATATAGAGTTGGATCACAAAATGTCAAACTGGCTGTATGAAAGTCTTTGAAACACACACACACACACACACACACACACATACACACATACACACACACACACACACTTAAGATCAAGTTTAATCATAATCATAATACCTGACAATAAGTAATCTGCTAACACACCATAGAGGCTGGATGAAGCCCCGCCCATTCTGTTTATTTTCCTCAGTCTCCGGCTACTCCTCGACCCTCCACCCCTTCGGCTGTACCAGTCTTCTCCTTCCCTACTGCTTCCCCTCCATCCTCACTCCCTCCGTCTTCGGCCTGCCGTTCCCCGTCTCTGCCTCAGTCCCGTGAGCCACCGGCTCCACCTTGGTTCCGTCTGGATCTTCCGCTAAAGCTCCACCCTGCCTCCTGCTGCTGTCGGTTCCACCATGGGATCTCCCTCCACCGGCTCCTCCTGCGGTCGGTTCCACCATGGGATCTCCATCTACCAGCTTCTCCAGCTCCTCCTGCTGTCGGTTCCACCATGGGATCTCCATCTACCAGCTCCTCCAGCTCCTCCTGCGGTCGGTTCCACCATGGGATCTCCATCTACCAGCTTCTCCAGCTCCTCCTGCTGTCGGTTCCACCATGGGATCTCCATCTACCAGCTCCTCCAGCTCCTCCTGCTGTCGGTTCCACCATGAGATCTCCCTCTACCAGCTCCTCCAGCTCCTCCTGTTGTTGGTTCCACCATGGGATCTCCCTCTACCGGCTCCTCCTGCGGTCGGTTCCACCATGGGATCTCCATCTACCAGCTCCTCCAGCTCCTCCTGCTGTCGGTTCCACCATGGGATCTCCCTCTACCAGCTCCTCCAGCTCCTCCTGCTGTCGGTTCCACCATGGGATCTCCCTCTACCAGCTCCTCCGGCTCCACCAGCTCCTCCGGCTCCTCTTGCTGTCGGTTCCACCATGGGATCTCCCTCTCCCAGCTCCTCCTGCTGTCGGTTCCACCATGGGATCTCCCTCTCCCAGCTCCTCCTGCTGTCGGTTCAACCATGGGATCTCCCTCTACCAGCTCCTCCGGCTCCACCAGCTCCTCCGGCTCCTCCTGCTGTCGGTTCCACCATGGGATCTCCCTCTTCCGGCTCCTCCTGCTGTCGGTTCCACCATGGGATCTCCCTCTCCCAGCTCCTCCTGCTGTCGGTTCCACCATGGGATCTCCCTCTCCCAGCTCCTCCTGCTGTCGGTTCAACCATGGGATCTCCCTCTACCAGCTCCTCCAGCTCCACCAGCTCCTCCGGCTCCTCCTGCTGTCAGTTCCACCATGGGATCTCCCTCTTCCGGCTCCTCCTGCTGTCGGTTCCACCATGGAAGATTCACGATAAGAAAGGCAGACGATTCCATCACTGTCATATCCTAGTAAAACACAAATTTCTCAGCTTTGAAAATCTGATTATCCACACAAATTTGTGTTTGATGTATAAGATCCTTCATGATACCGCTGCTCCTCCACTAAAAGAGTTTATATCTTTGGGCTCTGAAACAACAGCTCGAGCCACTAGATCAACAGTGCGAGGCGAATGTAGAATCCTTAAACGTCGGACAGCATTTGGAAACTCTGCCTTTTCTTGTGTGGCCGCTCGTCAGTGGAATATGTTGCCTACAGAGCTGATAAGAAGCACAAACTTTTATACATTCTCACGCCTGGCAAAGAAATGGCTTGTGTCAAATCAAATTTGCACCCACATGTGACCCGGAGGTGTGTGTGTGTGTGTGTGTGTGTGTGTGTGTGTGTGTGTGTGTGTGTGTGTGTGTGTGTGTGTGTGTGGGTAAGTACGTGTTCTATAAGAGTAGACCAGAGTTAATGAAAGGTGTGAAGATCTGATTGTTGTGCATATGAAGACTTTAATTATTTATTTGGTCAATGTAAATTTCATTATTCATGTATGTATGATGTATTATGTATTTTATTATAATATCAGCCTGCCCAGGGACTACGGGTGGAAATTAGCTCTTGAGCTAAAACCTGGTACTATGCATCTCTCCCCTTGAGGTTAATGTTTATTGTACGCTGTCCCTGTTTTTTCTAAATAAATAAATTAAATTAAATTAAATGGGATCTCCCTCTCCCAGCTCCTCCTGCTGTCGGTTCCACCATGGGATCTCCCTCTTCCGGCTCCTCCTGCTGTCGGTTCCACCATGGGATCTCCCTCTTCCAGCTCCTCCTGCTGTCGGTTCCACCATGGGATCTCCCTCTTCCGGCTCCTCCTGCTGTCGGTTCCACCATGGGATCTCCCTCTCCCAGCTCCTCCTGCTGTCGGTTCCACCATGGGATCTCCCTCTTCCGGCTCCTCCTGCTGTCGGTTCCACCATGGGATCTCCCTCTCCCAGCTCCTCCTGCTGTCGGTTCAACCATGGGATCTCCCTCTACCAGCTCCTCCAGCTCCTCCTGCTGTCGGTTCCACCATGGGATCTCCCTCTACCAGCTCCTCCAGCTCCTCCTGCTGTCGGTTCCACCATGGGATCTCCCTCTACCAGCTCCTCCGGCTCCACCAGCTCCTCCGGCTCCTCTTGCTGTCGGTTCCACCATGGGATCTCCCTCTCCCAGCTCCTCCTGCTGTCGGTTCCACCATGGGATCTCCCTCTCCCAGCTCCTCCTGCTGTCGGTTCAACCATGGGATCTCCCTCTACCAGCTCCTCCGGCTCCACCAGCTCCTTCGGCTCCTCCTGCTGTCGGTTCCACCATGGGATCTCCCTCTTCCGGCTCCTCCTGCTGTCGGTTCCACCATGGGATCTCCCTCTACCAGCTCCTCCGGCTCCACCAGCTCCTCCGGCTCCTCTTGCTGTCGGTTCCACCATGGGATCTCCCTCTCCCAGCTCCTCCTGCTGTCGGTTCAACCATGGGATCTCCATCTACCAGCTCCTCCAGCTCCTCCTGCTGTCGGTTTCACCATGGGATCTCCCTCTACCAGCTCCTCCAGCTCCTCCTGCTGTCGGTTCCACCATGGGATCTCCCTCTACCAGCTCCTCTGGCTCCACCAGCTCCTCCGGCTCCTCTTGCTGTCGGTTCCACCATGGGATCTCCCTCTCCCAGCTCCTCCTGCTGTCGGTTCCACCATGGGATCTCCCTCTCCCAGCTCCTCCTGCTGTCGGTTCAACCATGGGATCTCCCTCTACCAGCTCCTCCGGCTCCACCAGCTCCTCCGGCTCCTCCTGCTGTCGGTTCCACCATGGGATCTCCCTCTTCCGGCTCCTCCTGCTGTCGGTTCCACCATGGGATCTCCCTCTACCAGCTCCTCCGGCTCCACCAGCTCCTCCGGCTCCTCTTGCTGTCGGTTCCACCATGGGATCTCCCTCTCCCAGCTCCTCCTGCTGTCGGTTCCACCATGGGATCTCCCTCTCCCAGCTCCTCCTGCTGTCGGTTCAACCATGGGATCTCCCTCCACCAGCTCCTCCAGCTCCACCAGCTCCTCCGGCTCCTCCTGCTGTCGGTTCCACCATGGGATCTCCCTCTTCCGGCTCCTCCTGCTGTCGGTTCCACCATGGGATCTCCCTCTCCCAGCTCCTCCTGCTGTCGGTTCCACCATGGGATCTCCCTCTTCCGGCTCCTCCTGCTGTCGGTTCCACCATGGGATCTCCCTCTTCCGGCTCCTCCTGCTGTCGGTTCCACCATGGGATCTCCCTCTTCCGGCTCCTCCTGCTGTCGGTTCCACCATGGGATCTCCCTCTCCCAGCTCCTCCTGCTGTCGGTTCCACCATGGGATCTCCCTCTTCCGGCTCCTCCTGCTGTCGGTTCCACCATGGGATCTCCCTCTCCCAGCTCCTCCTGCTGTCGGTTCAACCATGGGATCTCCCTCTACCAGCTCCTCCGGCTCCACCAGCTCCTCCGGCTCCTCCTGCTGTCGGTTCCACCATGGGATCTCCCTCTTCCGGCTCCTCCTGCTGTCGGTTCCACCGTGGGATCTCCCTCTCCCAGCTCCTCCTGCTGTCGGTTCCACCATGGGATCTCCCTCTTCCGGTTCCTCCTGCTGTCGGTTCCACCATGGGATCTCCCTCTCCCGGCTCCCCCTGCTGTCGGTTCCACCATGGGATCTCCCTCTCCCGGCTCTTCCTGCTGTCGGTTCCACCATGGGATCTCCCTCTCCCGGCTCCCCCTGCTGTCAGTTCCACCTTGGTTCAGCCGCAAGGAAGCGCTTTCAGGGAGCGGTGATTATTGTCACGGTGAGGGACTCTTATTTTGATATTCTGTTCTGTTTCCTTTAGTTCCTGTTTCCCTGCTCAGTTTAGTTTCATTTCCTGGCAGGCTTACTGATTGTTTCCTTGTTTGTTTCGATGGTAACTTACTGTTTAATTTGCACCTGTCTTTCATTATGTTTGCCTAGTCTTTATACTCTGTTATGTTAAATTCCTTGTAGGTTCTCATTTATAATTAATGTAGTTAGTGTTTCTCATATGTTGTTCCTGTGATCTCCTGAGTATTTTTCCATCATAAATAAAGACTTTATATTTCTATCATCATCTTTGTTCGTGCTGACTTCACAAAACAGTTATATTTACTGACTGGTTTAATTAATTAGATAAAATAAAAATAAAAACATTTTAAGCTTTGAAAAGTCAAAGTATAAATTATTGCATCTATAATAAATTTCACAAATGTACATTTTGACAAGTCTTTGTTCCAAACATTGTTATGCCTGGCATTGTTACTGTTGAGTATCACAAATCTCTTTCAGTCTGATCAAGCGCTTAGAATCGGCTTTTTCTGTTTATTCTGCTCTCACCTAATTTAATTAACAATATCTTAATTTTAGAGAATCATGACAGCACAGACATTACCCAGAGTATTATATTACCTTATGTTTTTCAGATTTAGTAGATGAACATCTGCATATAATGTAACTTCTCTTATGCCACAGACACTCACACAATCTCATGTTCACATGCAGTCTGTGGGGTATAATCAGGTTTTACAGTGCAGGCCTGAGGGATTGTGGGAATGTTCAGGGCTGATAGGTCAGTGTACAGATCTAACTATAGGGACTCTGTTGACACAGTTCAATGCTGTTGTCTTGGTCGGTGCAGTAATAACCCTCACTTAGATATAATAACCCAGACTGAGGCCTTGTGAAACACACGCTTCTGTGAAAGTAAGCTGATAATCACACAGTTGACGGTAGCCATTGACTTCCATAGTAGGAAAATAAATCAAATGGAAGTCAATGGCAACCGTCCACTGTTTGATCACTAACATCAAAATATCTTCTTTTGTTTTCAACAGAAGAAAGAAACTATTCCAATCCGACTGGTCTCAGACAGACTCTGAACATGTCGATACTGAACCGCTTTCCTGAAGGTCAGCTTGAGTAGCTGTGATGATCAGAGTCTATTTATGGTGAGCTCATGTTTGCCTATTATTACACATTTACCATTGATCAATGAAGAGTGCTTGTGGTGATGTCACAGATGATCAGATCACGCTTTTATAAGACTGGAGATATTGGCTCTGTTCCTAATGGACACATATTTATAACTGTGGCATGATCGGCCTTTATTATATACTGTCATGCCCTAATGACAGCGCAAGTACATGCTCCTATTAAAGCAGAAGAGAGACATATCAAAAATTCATAAATTCAGATGCGTATAGAAGTACATAATGTATAATAAAATAGTTTTTCTACTTTTCTACTGTCTTTTAATTTTCGACTTAACTCGAGTATAAATATTTTTGTTGACTTATTTTGACTTTAAAACATTTTGAAAAATATTTATATGAAATTTTATAGATGACATGCAGCATGCTGATATCGCCCATTTCAAAATATATATCAAGAGTTATACTGACATATATTATTATCACATACATACATCCTCTGCATAATTTTCTTTTCTGTTTAAAATTTTCCTCAATGACCTTGTGCTGATTTGAAACTAAATACATGTTGTGCACATACACTGGATGGAGAAATATGTTAAACAAAGACACCAAACAACGGATAGCAGATCTTTAATGAAACACATCCATTGCCTTTACATATTCTTGGCTTTGTAGTGCAAACACATGTGAGAGAGACTCATCTAACCCACACTCAGCAGTGACAGTGGGCTCCGATTAGCTCTCATTAGCCCCGTTTAGCCTCCCAAATGGCAGAGAGAAAGTGGGAATGATCTCATGTCTGAATATAAGAGACTGGATTAATGGCCATTATAGTGATTACATTTCTCTGCTACTCCGGCCATCACAACTCTCCAGCGGGACAGCAGAGAGTTATACTGTAGATGGATGGTTGGAAGGAGGGAGAGATGGATGGATGGATGGATGATGGATGGATGGATGGATGATGGATGAATGGATGGATGGATGGAATGATGGATGAATGGATGAATGGATGGATGATGAATGGATGGAATGATGGATGGATGGATGGAGGGATGAATGGATGAATGGATGGATGATGGATGGATGGATGGATGGATGGATGGATGGATGGATGAAAGGATGGATGAATGGATGGATGGATGAATGGATGGATGGAATGATGGATGAATGGATGGATGATGAATGGATGGATGGAATGATGGATGGATGGATGGAGGGATGAATGGATGAATGAATGGATGGATGGATGATGAGTGGATGGATGGATGGAGGGAGGGAGGGATGAATGGATGGATGGGTGGATGATTGATGGATGGGTGGATGATGGATGAATGGATGGATGGATGGATGGATGGATGGAATGATGGATGAATGGATGGATGGATGGATGATGGATGGATGGATGGATGGATGGATGGATGGATGATGGATGGATGAATGGATGGATTGGTGGATGGATGGATGAATGGATCTTTCGGTGTTATTTTTTCTTGTCATATTTTTAACAAATGATGTTTTATTAACAAAGTTAGGGTGGAGCATGCATCCCTCCTCCCTATGATCTGGGATCATATTCCGCTCGGACACCAAACACACACAAACTTTACTCTGATTATATGTAAGTGTGAACTAATGAACAATATGTTTTAATTGAAATCTGTCTCATCTGTGCTTTCTTTAACAGTTATATATTTATAATATTAACAGATATTTGTCCTAATCATTGCTGATCGCAACTATAAAGGTCGATTCAAACCAAAAGTGCAGAGAAATAATCAAATAATAATCTGATTTAAAACAATGCAATAGCATTGACCTCTTCACATGGGGAAAAGCAGTTTCTGACTAAATGGAAACGTCTTTCTGCGCTTTTGTCACACCAGCCGTGCTCATATTACAGTCAAGCTCTACTGTTGGCATTATAGCTAGTCACTGTACTGGAATGAGTGATATTGAGCGCTGAGATCAGATCTTTCTTCTACGCTTCAGCACATTTTCAGACCTTTAGCTGGAAAACAAGAGCCGATCGAGCGACTGAGACCTGCAATCGTAGCAACTTTTACCTGATTAAGTGATGCTAAATAAATGTTTTTTTGTTTGAATTAAACCTGATTCATGTTTCAACCTGATCAGATGTTCCCATTTATCGATTCAGAGAAAATCCAGCAGTCCGTTTCCACAGGTTTCCTCTGAGGACAGCAAGTGTGTGTGAAGTTGTTCACCGCCAGACCTCAGTCGTCAGGAGGAAGGAAGCGAAGGTTATGGTTTTGCTGAGGTCAGCAGAAAGCAGACAGGACTTGCTGTGTTTGTCACTAATAGAGGAACAGCAATGCTTCTCCTTCCTTCCATGTCACTGACACGCACTCCTGTGTTTCTGTGTTTCAGCAGAAGCCTTTGGTTTGATGATTGTGACATCTGTAGTGTTGAGTAAAGACGTGAACACAAGCACGCTTTCACCGACGCAATATTTAATGCTCCATACAATAAAGAAGTGTACTTCAAGTTCATTTTAAGTAAAGTAAATATTTAATGTAATAAGTGTACTAATTATGGTATACTTGAATGTGTACTAGGATACATACTTGAGAAATACTCAATATTTCAGTGTATACTTAATGTGCAAAAATAAAAAAATAGTAAACAGTAAAGTAGTATACTTGTAGTGAGAACGCCTTGGGTTACGACTGTAACCCTTGTTCCCTGAGAAGGGAACTAGACACTGCGTCGATGACAACACTATGGGAAACGCCTCTTTGCGTAACGCGTCTGAAGTATGAATGAAACTAATCCAATCCTACTGGCGTTGCGTGATGACGTAGCGTGTGACGGCATACACGGAAGCCACAAAGGGACGCCAGCACACAACAGCGTTAGCTTCGCGATGAAGCAAGCCGGTCCCAGGCAGGGGAAGGCGTAGCAAAGGGACGCAGTGTCTCGTACCCTTCTCAGGGAACAGGGCTTACAGTTGTAACCATAGACTGAAGCCACCGGGCAGTTAACTGGGTCCACCTCATGCTCTCTACACCAAGTGGTGAAAACATTCCACTTTAGGCCGTACAGCTTCCTGGCGGAGGGAGCTCTGGAGCTGAGTATGGTCTCCACTACTCCTGCTGATAGACCAGCGTCTCGGTACGGTGGCCCTCAGGGGCCAGACCCACAGTCTCCACAGCTCTGGGCGACAGCAGGTCAGTGGGTCCCTCCTGATGGGGATCTCCCATGGGGTTCCTGCCAGGAGTGATATCATGTCTGAGAACCATACTTAGGCCAGCTTCAACGGGGCTACCAGGAGTAAACTGACCCCGTCGTGACGGACCCTCTCCAGAACTCCCGGGAGCAGAGCGATTGGGGGAAATGAGTACAGACGCCACCTCGGCCCTGCCTGCACCATGGCATCGAACCCCAGGGGGGATCTGGATGTGTGAGGGGGAACCACAGCGGACAGTGTGTCGTCTCTCGAGACACAAACTATTCCACTTCCACTGGGCCGAACCTCTCGCATATCGACTCCACCATGTCGGGGTGAAGTCTCCATTCCCCGGGCCTCAGCCCCTGCCTCGACAGGACCTCTGCTCCCTGATCCTGGTCTCCTGGGACATACATTGGTCCCTTGAGAGACAAAAGTTTCCCCTGGGACCAGAGGAGGATCTGATGCGCCAGTCTGGATAGAGGGCGCGACCTCAGACCCCCCTGATGAATAAGATAGGACACCACTGACGTATTGTCTGTTCTCACAAGAACGTGGTGACCTTTGAGGTCTGGGAGGAAGCTCCTCAGAGCCCGAAAGACCGCCAACATCTCCAGGCAGTTTATGTGCCAAAAAGAATGCTGGTCCTGCCACAGACCTCTTGTAAAGCGGCCGTCCATGACCCAGCCCATGAGGGAGGCGTCTGTCGAAATGGCTTTCCGGCGACATGAAGCTCCCAGCACAGGACCTTGAGACAGAAACCAAGGTTTCTTCCACATTGATAGGGAAGGAAGGCATCTGCACGTAACCCTTATCATGCAGAATGGATTTCCCCTCGGGGAAAACCCCTTGGTTTTCAACCACCACTGTAGGGCTCATGTGCAGCAGGCCGAAAGGTATCATGTTTGACGCAGCTGCCATGAGTCCAAACAGTCTCTGAAACTGTTTTACAGTGATGGCGCTGCCTAGCCTTATCCTGGTCACCATGGCCAGGATGGACTCGATACGTGCAGGAGACAATTGTGACCGCATCGTAGTAGAGTCCCACACCACTCTCAGGAATATAGTCCGCTGGGCGGGTGTCAACTCGCTCTTTTCCGTGTTGAGTCTCAACCCCAAGGTCTGGATGTGGCCAAGGACGACATCTCGATGCCAAACTGCCAGTTCTTGAGACAAAATGAGCCAGTCGTCGATGTAGTTTAGCACACGGATGCCCTGAAGCCTCAGCGGGGCCAGGGCTGTATCCATGCACTTGGTGAAGGTGCGAGGGGAGAGTGCTAGGCCGAATGGAAAAACCCCATATTGGTACGCTTCGCCCCTGAAAGCAAATCTCAGGAACTTCCTGTGAGATGAACGGATGAAGACATAGAAGTATGCGTCCTTTTGATCTATCGTGACAAACCAGTGAAGATGGATGGAAGGGGAATCAAAGGGGAATCAGAACACCATACTGACTGGACGAGAGGTGGAGCTGGGGAGGAAGGAGGGTAATCTTGAGGAACGTGATAGCTGATAATACTGAAGGAGCTTATATATGAATACAGTGATAGGCGTCGTATACCTGTAGAGGATCAGCTGAGAGTCACTGATGCGAGCTTGACTAACGTGACCTGCCAGAACTGACACTACACTTGATTTTTAGTAGAATTCTTCAGTGTACTTTCATAAACTAAAAAACGGGTTATAAGTAAATAACTAGTCAACTAACAGTGTACCTGTTAACCAAGTTAACTTAGTTCAGTACTATAGAGTAGTACTAAAGTATACAAGTATACAAGAGTATATTAAAGTATACAAGTATAAAAGTATACAAGTCTGGAAATAGTACACAAACAGATACAGTAGTATGCATTGATAGTATGTTTACTACATAAAATATACATGGAAATATACTTGAAGCTGTCAGCCTTTACGAAGGGTGCTTTAGTGGAAATTATGGAAACTGCTTTTGCTTAAGTATCCAAATTTAAACTGTATTCTTGGAGCGGCGACCGAACAATGGCAATAAAACACAGGAAAACTATTCTATACTAGTCCTTTAAACTGGTTCTTAATGGTTTAGTTGATGTCTCAGGGATTTGAGGGATGTTCCTTGTTCTCTTCAGATGCTGTGAATGTGCTAGCAAACACTTACTGGGTGTCTATGACAGCAGACACTCGCCTCTTACAAGCAGAAAAGATGGAGTTTCACATTAATATTTCAGCGTGAATCTGAATCTATGATGTGTTTGTGTGTGAGAGAGAAGCAGATGTGCTTTCCTCAGTAATCCTCTCAGTCTGGCACGTGCGGGATGAGATCGGATATAAACCCTCTCCAGAGATGATCGACTTCCACTGAAATACAGCTTCGGTACACTCTTATGAACAATCGCATTTATTTGTATAGCACTTTTCACAATACACATCATTTCAAAGCGGCTTTACAGAAAATGCATGAGTCCGCATTACAGTTTACAGTGATCTGTTCTCAGAGGAAACTGTCTAAGTTATGTATTTCAGAAATGTACAGATACAAAATCACAGTTAGCTAAAAATGTATTAATTAAACAATGTAATAATTAAAGACAGAAACAATGAGCTCATTGAAGTAATGAATACTTGTTTGTAAACATGATTATGACATTTAGAAAATATAGCATTGGTGCGTGTTGATTCAGAGTTTTACCTTATTGGTTTTGCTTGTTTGTTTATAAGTTTTACCTTATAAATAACACCTTATTTGTAATCGTTTTTCTGAATTGAGCGCACTGAGGCCTTTCTGGATGGAAATCCATTACGAGTCTCGTCTCAGGACGTTAGCTCGACCCGTGAGCCGGATTAGTGTGTGAACATGTCGGCATCTTGAAGCACATTACAGTTTTTTTCAACTACTTACACACATTTTCAAAACTTTGCTTCTTTTTTCCCCCAAAACTTTACACACAAATCCAAGAATTGCACACAGAAGGCAAAATTCCTCACATCTTTTACAAAATTAAGCACAGCATTCAGAATATCACAAACATCTCAAAAGCAAACAATTGTCTTACTTTGCAAACACTTTTGGCATAATATTTTATTTTTGGATATATCATAGACACACAGTTACTCAACACCTAAAGCTCTTCTTTCATGAGCTCCTCTGTTCATTTCTGTACAAGATTGAAAGTAATTGTCAGAGAGATGTTGAAAAATTCACGGTAAACACGAAAGCAAGATTGAGATTGTGTGTGTGTGAGGAGTGTGTGTGTGTGTGTGTGTGTGTGTGTGTGTGTGTGTGTGTGTGTGTGTGTGTGTGTGTGTGTGTGTGTGAAGAGTGTGTGTGTGTGGCTCTGATGAATTACTGTGGCATTTTGATAGGTTGTGTTTGATAAATAAAATCAAGATACTTTTGTGTTACATAGAGAAACGTGTGTTGTGATTCGCAAAAAGTGTTTTATGAAATTGAAAACTGAGGGCTCGAAGGCTGAGAATGAGTGTGTGGTTTTGCAGATTTGGTGTGTGGTTCTGGTGTTTGAGTGTCAGGCTTCAGAAATTGTGTGACAAGTGAGGATTGTGTGTAAGAGTTGAAAAAAGCGGTAACACTCATATAACAGTCTGAAGGCCGAGGCTCGCTTATGAATATGCTTGTGAATACGCTTTTGAATACGCTTGTGAATATGCTTTTGAATACGCTTGTGAATATGCATGTGAATGCGCTTGTTAATACGCTTGTGAATACGCTTGTGAATATGCTTGTGAATACGCTTGTGCTTGTGAATACGTTGGCGAATACGCTTGTGAATATGCTTGTGAATATGCTTGTGCTTGTGAATACGTTGGTGAATACGCTTGTGAATATGCTTGTGAATACGCTTGTGAATATGCTTGTGAATACGCTTGTGAATATGCTTGTGAATACGCTTGTGCATGTGAATACGCTTGTGAATATGCTTGTGAATATACTTGTGAATATGCTTGTGAATACGCTTGTGAATATGCCTGTGAATACGCTTGTGCTTGTGAATACGCTTGTGAATATGCTTGTGAATATACTTGTGAATATGCTTGTGAATACGCTTGTGAATATGCTTGTGAATACACTTGTGAATATATGCTTGTGAATACGCTTGTGAATACGTTTGTGAATATGGTTGTGAATACGCTTGTGAAGACGCTTGTGAATATGCTTGTGAATACGCATGTGAAGACGCTTGTAAATACGCTTGTGCTTGTGAATACGCTTGTGAAGACGCTTGTGAATACGCTTGTGAATACGCATATGAATACGCTTGTGAAGACGCTTGTGAATACGCTTGTGAATACGCATATGAATACGCTTATGAATACGCTTGTGAAGACTCTTGTGAAGACGGTTGTGAATACGCATATGAATACGCTTGTGAAGATGCTTGTGAATACACTTGTGAATACGCTTGTGAAGATGCTTGCGAATACGCTTGTGAATACACTTGTGAAGACGCTTGCGAATACGCTTGTGAATACGCATAAGAATACGCTTGTGAATACGCTTGTGAATACACTTGTGAATACGCTTGTAAAGACGCTTGTGAATACGCATAAGAATACGCTTGTGAATACGCTTGTGAATACACTTGTGAAGACACTTGTGAATACGCTTGTGAATACGCTTGTGCTTGTGAATACGCTTGTGAATACGCTTGTGAATACGCTTGTGAATACGCTTGTGAAGACGCTTGTGAATATGCTTGTGAATACGCATGTGAATACGCTTGTGAAGACGCTTGTGAATACACATAAGAATACGCTTGTGAATACGCTTGTGAATACGCTTGTGATGACGTTTGTGAAGACACTTGTGCCTGTGAATATGCTTGTGAATACGCTTGTGCTAGTGAATACGCTTGTGAATACGCTTGTGAATACGCTTGTGAATATGCTTGTGAATATGCTTGTGCTTGTGAATATGCTTGTGAAGACGCTTGTGAATACGCTTGTGAATACGCATATGAATACGCTTGTGAATACGCTTGTGAAGACGTATATGAATACGCTTGTGAAGATGCTTGTGAATACGCTTGTGAAGACGCTTGTGAATACGCATATGAATACGCTTGTGAAGATGCTTGTGAAGACGCTTGTGAATACGCATATGAATACGCTTATGAATACGCTTGTGAATACGCTTGTGAAGACGTATATGAATACGCTTGTGAAGATGCTTGTGAATACGCATATGAATACGCTTGTGAAGACGCATATGAATACGCTTGTGAATACGCTTGTGAATACGCTTGTGAAGACGCATATGAATACGCTTGTGAAGATGCTTGTGAATACGCTTGTGAAGATGCTTGTGAATACGCTTGTGAATACACTTGTGAAGACACTTGTGAATACGCTTGTGAAGACGTATATGAATACGCTTGTGAAGATGCTTGTGAATACGCATATGAATACGCTTGTGAAGACGCATATGAATACGCTTGTGAATACGCTTGTGAAGACGCTTGTGAATGCGCTTGTGAAGACACTTGTGAATACGCTTGTGAATACGCTTGTGAATACGCTTGTGAATAAGCTTGTGAATACGCTTGTGAAGACACTTGTGAAGACGCTTGTGAATACGCTTGTGAAGACACTTGTGAAGACGCTTGTGAATGCGCTTGTGAAGACACTTGTGAATACGCTTGTGAATACGCTTGTGAATACGCTTGTGAATAAGCTTGTGAATACGCTTGTGAAGACGCTTGTGAAGACGCTTGTGAATACGCTTGTGAAGACGCTTGTGAAGACGCTTGTGAATACGCTTGTGAATACGCTTGTGAATAAGCTTGTGAATACGCTTGTGAAGACACTTGTGAAGACGCTTGTGAATACGCTTGTGAAGACACTTGTGAAGACGCTTGTGAATGCGCTTGTGAAGACACTTGTGAATACGCTTGTCAATACGCTTGTGAAGACGCTTGTGAATACGCTTGTGAAGACGCTTGTGAAGACGCTTGTGAAGACGCTTGTGAAGACGCTTGTGAATACGCTTGTGAAGACGCTTGTGAATGCGCTTGTGAAGACGCATGTGAATACGCTTGTGAATACGCTTGTGAAGACGCTTGTGAAGACGCTTGTGAATGTGCTTGTGAAGACGCTTGTAAAGACGCTTTTGAATACGCTTGTGAATACGCTTATGTATACGCTTATGAATACGCTTATGCTGCTACTGTGTATCTGATATGATCATCAGTGTATACCGTGACTTTACTTTAATTTTTCTGCCTCAAACATAACATGACACGTGCTGGTTAACAGAAGAGTTCACCAGATACTTCCGTTCGTCATCGTTTACTAGTTTATTAGCACGAATAGATGACTTACACACTGTAGTCTGTTACCGATAACAAATAACATGACAAAAATAGTTTTTACTAACATTTATTGCATTACACATTCTTAGGTAATCTTAGGTACTTTCTGATTTAGATTACTTTTGACCTAACTCGTTTATCACATAGATCTGAATAGGATTATTTTGTACAATATTGATATAAAATACAAAAAAGAGAAGAATATACATTCCATTCGTTTTCAACAACATGAAGTGCATTAAACTTTACATTATTTCTGGATTAATTGAAAATGAAAAGTTGTAATTAAATCATACAATTTAAATGTACAATTACTACTTGATAAAGAAACATGAATAAAAATTAAAACAGAAATTACATTACAAAGCCACAACAGGTTTTAAATATTTTTGTCGTGACTTTCAGAATCAGTAATTAGTGAGAGTCACTGAATATGAGGAATTTCATGCCATTGTGTGAATAAATTTTGATCATGTAATCCATTAAAAAGTAACTGTAATCAGATTACAAGCATTTTAAAATGTCATATAATGTAATTACAACTAATTATTTTCTAATTGTCTAATTGT